>NW_027526422.1:10655371-10732991 GCF_048455015.1 Haemaphysalis longicornis | reverse complement strand
AAGAGACTATTTTGTTTACTCTAACATTCGTCAAATTCGTACATTTGGCAACACTGATTCGCCTTCTGGAGCGTTGCGGTGAAGCCGACATGTGGCGAATTTTTTGGAGTGTATGATAACGTGGCGTGGCCTCCAGTAACGGCTCCAACTCTTGTCCAATGGTGACACCGGGAAGGTCAGTTGGGCTGGTGGCGTGAAGAACAAACGCATTCTTAGGACGATTACGGGCTGCCAACTCGAAATACAGTAAATGCTCGTTATAACGGTGAAACTTTATCGGAAATCTCTCTTTGTTCGAAGTGCTCCATGGTTCCCACTGCAGTGAATACATAAAGCACATCATACGCGCTTATAACAAAGTATCGCTTATAACGAAGCCATGTCCCTATGACTTCCATTTAACGAGGGATTATTGTAACTACATTTGAAATTTTAAATACTATAATTTATTGCGATAACGCAAATGATACGGTGCAAAAGCTTCCGAGGAGATATGCACGTGGCGCCATCTCTATGCGGCTGTTGTAACAGGGTGGCGCTGTCAAAGTCTAAACAATAATTACAGGCTCGGGCCCCCGTTTTCACACCCGAACATTACGGGTTCATAAGGGTTCAAGTCGTTCGATTCTAGCCCATTGTGCACGCCTGTGCGTGTGTGTGCCTGAGTGCATGGTATTGAGTCAACGTTCCAGGACAGCGGCTACATTAAGATATTGTAAAACTATCGATAATTCTATTAGTAGCTGGCTGTCGTAAAACTGTCGATATTACCATCGATAAACCACAGCTGGTTGGTGCGTTTACATCATCGACAGGTATACAAAAGCCATCGGTAGTATCGATAGTCAATCGATAGGCTGACATCATTACTCAAAGTCTCACAAACCGAAACAATGTCCTCGTGGTTTGATCAATAGTTAAAAAGTGAAATCACATTCGATTGGAGCGGCACACATGCATGTAACGGCACACATTTACGAACTGCAGTCTGCGGCTCGTGTCGAATCGGTCGAGCCTGGCGTTTTTGCGCGGCCGTTTGAGCGGGGAGGCCGACGTGCGTTGTTGTTGCAGAAAGACGCCGCCCTGCAATCTTCTGAATGCGCCTGCGCCCAGCAAAGCTTTCACGCCAAAGCTGGCCAGGACGTCATAGCAACGGCGCGAGGGAGGAAATGCGTTCAATGCCTTCCAGAGATGAAGCGCCAATGACCTTATTCTACCACATCCTCCGGCGCTCACCATGTGATTGGCTCGATTGGACTTGCCAAGCCGACGTAGTTGGGCGCTCTGCCAATGAGAGAGGCGGGCGGACGGTGGTGCACATCCGCAATGCACTGGCAGCCATGGGTGGCTCCGCGAAGGCGAGCCCGCATGGCGCAGGCGCGCGTTTCGAGGAACCCCCCGGTGGGCGGAGCGTGAAAGGTGCTGTCTGGGCAGGAGGCCGCGTTGTTGCCGGACTCGGGCTCCACTCTCGGCGTAGCAGGCTTGCATCGATCAGCGGCCGCTGCTGCGGCTTTAGAGTGCGCCCGTGGGGCAGAATTTCGATCGCTCCCGCGGTTCGCTACTTCAAGACTTTCGCGAGCTTCCCCATGTTCTCACTCGCAAATCACTTCGCTTGACACGCACTAAACCAACCTCACGCATAAGCTTCGCCTTTTTGAATTGTATACAGGACCGTCTCACCGACCCGCCCCAAAGTATGTGGCCGCCTATTCTCAAGCAAGCACTAAGATTCATGGTGAAAAAACAGCGCAAGGAACACAGGGACACAAAGAAGAGTGGGCGACGCACAGCACAGTTGCTAGTCTGCACCAACTAGCCCAAGTTGCCATCTTACTTCAAGCAAGCACGACTGAAATACCCGTCTTGAAAGTCAGCCACCGCCCAAGAGCACTTCATTCTTGCGAAATTAAATTCGCCCTAACTCTGAAATTAGAAATACCGAATAATTCGTATTGTAACAGCTATTTCCAACTAGCATCTTTTTTTCTTTTTTTCCCAAACTCCGGGTGGGGGGTCAACGCTGGCTATTTTTGGGCCAATAGCCCCAGCGTCACCCAAAAAAAATTTTTAGGTATGCTTCACCGCTATGCACTCAACCAATACGACGAATAACAGGGTCCGGCATAACCATTTGACAGAAGAAAAAAATGATAGCGCTGTCACATCATGCCGTGCAAAACATCGGGCTATAGCAACGTGCAGTGTCCCATCGCAATCTGCGAGGAAGACGCACACATCCTCACTTTGTTTGGAAGAACTACCTTCTCTGGTGACGCACTAAACTGAATTCCGGCCCCGAAGGACGTTGTTCTAAACAAAGAAAAGTGGCTAATATTGGCCAGCTTTCAAATTGCCCGCTACACAACGTCAACAGTGACGTTATTTGGCTCGAGCCAAAAGCATTGTTACCTGCATGTTTAGCTCAGTGCTAGCATTCAAGCATGAGACTATAAATCACTCGCTGTGAATCTGCTCTCGATTCACTGCTGCGCGGAGAACTACAGCTAGCTCCCTGTCTCGTGGAAGCTGCCTCGAACTATGTCATTTTCTCGGTCCCTGGGACAATAGTAATGATAGTACCTTGGGAACTCGGGCTCTGCTCCGCTTTCTACGAGACCCTGAATTGAAAAAAATCTCTCGGTAGATCGTAAATAGCGCAAGTGTGAATAAATATGTACTCTTTCCCGTTTACATATTTCTTTCTTTTTTGGGGGGGGGGGGGGGGGGGGGGGGGGAGTGTGTAGATGTTTCTCCCTTTCTTTGTACTGTTTACTTTGCATTTTTATTCAAAGTTTACCTTAACAATTTCCTTCTCAAATATCATTTCTGTCCGCGCTTTGCTAGCAGCATTTCCTTGTGTATCGTTTTCAACGCTTCTTGTTCGCCTGCTGTTGTACCCGTAATCACAAACATTCCCCTCGCATCATTTGTACACACTAAACTTTTTAACACCCTTAAAGGTGCTAAAAGGGTGCACTCAACATTTTGCACCCTTTTTGCACCTTTTAAGGACTAAAACATTGCTCCGGCACCCAATCATGAGGGTGCCACATATTAAGGGGTGTAAATCTTAACATTTTTACACCCTTTAAGGTGCAAGGAGGGTGTACTGAACATTTTGCACCCTTTTTGCACCTTTCAAGCACCCAAATATTGCTCGGGCACCCCACCTCGAGGGTGCCAAAATTCAGGGGTGTAATCAACAGTTTCATAGGGTGCTACGACCGTTAAAGGGGTGCTAAAAAGTATTTCTTCTCGATTGGGGTGTTACCACGGCACCTTATCGTTAGGGTGCCTAAAAGAACGGTGTGTGAATGCAAGCATGCAAAATTGCACAAAAACAGGCTGAATGTTTAAACCGCACATTGCACTATTTCACCGCCCGTTGAGAGAATAAATATGAACTCTCCACATAGACCAGGGGAAAGGCTCTAAAATTGCTGTTCGTAAATTGAACAAAACGTGCTGAATGTTTAAATTCCACTCTGCTCTAATCTACTGCTTCGAGTGTATCACAAGGTTCGTTTTGATGTCTGGGTGCACGGGAAGGGAAGGCTACAAAATGCCTCTTGTAGTCCTATAAATAAAACTTTTACGCGAGGCATCGGTGTCCTTAACGAAATAGAATTTACCTAAGAATTTGTTCCCGTATTTATTATGCCCCGGACAAAAAGTCCAAGACTTTCTTCTTGGGCTCACAGCACGCCTGTGGGGCCAATACGAAGTTCTGTCGGCACTCTATCGTTCCAATAGCCTAGTCTTCCAACAGGGAGTTTAACCTTGATGGCGTTTGTGGGGCCAATAAGAAGCTCTGTCGGCACTTTATCGTCCCAACAGCGTAGTCTTCCAACAGGGAGTTTAACCGTGATGGCGTTTACCGGCTCGCCAACACGATAAGTCAACGCCAACAGACGCCTCGTTCGTAATCAGCGGCGCGAGCGCGCCATCAGACAGAACCGACAGACGCCCTGAAGGTGGTTTTTAGGGCCTAAACAGCAGCGTCTATGTCTGGCACAGACGCTAGACGTCAACGTTTGTGTTCTGAATTTTCCCTTCAGTAAGTAACAGTCAGACGGACGATAACATAACTATGTGAAGATATGCTTTGGCTCATACCACGGCAAGCGCAATCGTTTGTGGCTGCAGCCTCGGTTGCTCTTCGTCCACAACAAACTGAATCGGCTGTACAGCTTTCTTCGAGGGCGTGTATGCAGGGGTTCTATCTTCCTTTTTTGCGCAGGCCGACGGGAACGGTCGTGTAAAATCATTTTCGCTCGTCGCTGCCGTAGGGTTGCCACCTTCCCGGTTTTGGACCGGCCCGACCGGTTTTTTAAACAGCGGGCCGGTTGCCGATCCATATCTAAAACCAGCCGTCATCAGCCGGTTTTTTGGCTTTTGTGCCGTGATTATGCCCATTTTGGCGTTTTATAAGCGTCAATTCAACAACTAAGACGATAAATACGTGTCGACAAGCATAGGCGTGCGCACAGGGGGGGCAGGGGGGGGCGGCCGCCCCCCCTAATCATCTGAAGGGGGCGCCAAATTTGCCCCATGCCTTGCCGATGTAACACATGAAAGTAAAATTTCTGCTCAGAAATATTTTGTGTGTGTTGCAATTCCATCACATTGAAATAAAAATTTTATAACCATCCCTCTTTGCACTGCGTTCGCACCGCAAGGCCTTCAGTGAGAAGAGGTCGGGAGTTGCAGCGGTAAGACTTTGCCCCCCCAAATTGAGAACTCTGCGCACGCCTATGTCGACAAGCTGCGCAAAGACACGCGAGCAGAGAAAATACGCGGGCGAGCGCGCTGCCTCAGATGGAGGGGGACCTAAGGGAAGAACAAAATAACGAAATTCTACCGCCGCGGTCAGCAATTGCGGTTACTTTTCAGTGAAGCACATGCAGAGCGATTAACCAAGCTCTCAATCACTTTCAGTACAAACGTTATGTTGATTACTCTCTAAGAGAACACTACAATAAATAGCACTGCATGTTAAAAAACATGGCGTCTTTTTTCAACACAATCCCCCCTCCCCCCCCCCCCCCCCCCCCCCCCGGAAGGCCCGTTTTTTTTTTCGGGGAAAGGTTGCTGTTCTGCTACGCAGCTGTTCTGCCTACCTGCTTGCTGTACCTATTACGTCGCCGCCACCGCAAATCCCCACTTGTTACAAACTCAGAGGTTTTCGCACTGTTAGCAGTCGTTTTACACGATGGGTTTGGTGCGCCTGACATGCCAGGAGTGACATCGCTTGTAGTATTAGAGCGACGTTGCTTGTCTGCAAGACGGTGCCGGTCAAACAAGCGTTATCAACGCCATAATTCTAACGGCACATTCCATTTATTTCGTGGCTGCCGTGGCTTGCGCAGAAAAGGTCGGGTTGACTGCGATAGCTTTTCTTGAGTCACATAATGGAGCTTTGGCTCAATCGCTTGCAGCGCTAGCAATGCGGCCTCGTCTGCAAGACCGGTGCGTGAGAAACAAGCGTTAGGACAGCCAGAATTTCAAAAATGCAGCATAAACTAGACCATCGTTAAAGGAAGCGATGACTAGACACAAGCAACAATATTCGTTGACAACTTACGTAAGTATAGAGTTGTTTTAGGCGCCGCGAACACCGCCCGCCGACATAGCTGTTTGTTAACGCGTCCGTTTACTGTTTTGTAGGTCAATGGTTCGATTCCTCGTCGAACGTGTTTTTTTTTTTTTACGTGAGGGTTTCATTAGCTCCTTTTTTAACGACCAGGGTAAGCACCTGTTCCTTACTTTCTATCACGCCGACATTTACCGCCCTCTTCCTAAACCCAAAGTAGCTCGTTTTCTCGCACGTTCTCTCTTGAGAAGCCCGCCGTGAAAACAAAACCAAAACAAACGTCAAACCTCTTTACAATATCAGTATATATGTCAATTACTTTATGTGTATTCACTTTTTGTGTTTAAAAACCTTAAATTTAAGTTATAAACACATTTCAGACTTTGAAAGCAGAAAGATAATTACCAACATTACAGTAGTAACACAATTTTCGTCAAACATAGAGGTGCTGCATTTGAAGTCTGGCAACTATCTCTCACTTTTGTGTGTGTTTTTTCATGGCCTTTTGTGCCGAGTGGTTGGTGGCGTGATTTAATCTGTTTTATCTATTTCAAGCTTAAATCATAGTTATAGAAGCTTTATGGGTGATGTCTACCCTTCTAACCTACGCGTGTGTTGAACATGGGGACCCCGGAAGAACGATCATCGCCGGATAAAATACTGCGCGTCAAAAGTGGATGACATTGCATCAGAACAAAGCGTGTTCGTGTGTCCGCGAGATGAAGACGACAGTGAAGGAGAATTTTACGTTGGAAACATCGTTTTTGCTCGGGTAAGTACGCATTTTTTATTATTCTGTATTTGGTTGGAACGAGTTCTGGTGTTTATGGGTCAGTAATTCGCTAGACCCCCATCTCGTTTGCTCTGAGAGCCTACGTGAGTTAGTATACTTGTTTGGCGCCCAGTCCACCGTTTCCGCAGAAGTCAGCATCAATTTACGCTGAAGCTAGACCTTGGCTACGATGCTCGCGCTATGGTACACGGCTGCTAATAATTTCACATCACGCAAAGCTCTTTAACACCGGGGCGTTTGTTTATGTGTCTCTCAAACAGTGCCTTTGCGGTTGCAGATCGCAGTCGCAATTTCGCGTGAGTGGCACAACGCTGTGATTAGTCCTCCCTCGTGAATACCCGCGGTATACCAAGAAATAACATGAACAGGAGGTTCCCTGGAAGTGCATGTGAAAACGCGTACACGTGATTCCATGGCTGGCGTCTCGTAGGTGTTGTGAAATCTCTCCCCCCCACGAATTCCGTGCAGTGCGCTTCGCAGCTATTGCGCTCGCGAGACCGGCGACCGTACGCCTCGCGGTCTTCGGGCCGCGATATGTGTGCTGTTCTCGTGAAGCTCGACAACAGCGAAATTGCCGCACTCGCTCGCCAACGCGCCCCGACAGCGTACGCGTCGACCGGGTGCTGACGGAGTTGTGCTGGAAGAAAAGCAGGCAAGAGATGAGGGCGCACGAGGTGTAGTTAAACATGAGAATTTACAAAGTGCAAGGTGGAGAAAATAGTATGCAAGGGCCGGAAACGGTGAGAGAGTTCGGGCCGCGCGCCAGCGAGCGAGTGCGGTAATTTACGTTGCCGAGTTTCACGAGTCCGGCACGAATATGACGACGCCCGTCTGAGAGTTCATAGAGGTATAGAATTCACATACGTGCAAATTGAAGGTGAAATGCGCGCATGTGGCCTCGCAGGGAGTTAGCATAGTCTCGGGGTAGTGGGGGAGATTTCACAACGCCTACGAGGCGCCTGCCGATTCTGTCAGAGTAGCTCTCGGGAAGTCTGGGGCTTGATATCAGAGGCATATGTATTGTTTAAATTAGTGCAGAAAATTGAGCCAATTCGCAAGTTCTCATTTTCGCAAAACCGCAGGCCATACAGAGACTAACAAGAAAGCTGTAGGCACTCACTCAACTCGATTTATATTGGAGAATTGAACGTGCAGATACAAGTCAGACATTGAAATGGAGGAGCCTCAACTATCACACACCAGTTCCGATTGAAAGCAAGGGATACAGATGAGCTGCTGGTCGCGGGTTCGTTTCCCGGCCGCGGCGGCCGCTTTTCTGATGGAGGCGAAAAGCAAAAACGCCCGTGTGTACGAGATTTCGGCGCACGTTAAAGATCCCCAGGTGGTCAAAATTAATCCGGAGCCCTCCACTACGGCGCGCCTCATCGCCTGCGTTGCGTCGGCGCGTTAAACCCTACAATCAAAATCAGATGAGCTGCTAGCATGCGTTCCATGCAAATTAGCTCAGTAGCTAGCTTTGCATATATCATGCATACCCCACTCACAGTACCTGCGGGTCTAATAAATACATTCTTACTGTGACCTAAATTTCACTTGGGGTGTTCCAGGAATGTTCTTATTAGTGCCTTGGAGGTTACTGTCTTTAAACGATTAAAAATCTACTTGATGTAAGCATTCGTGTTTTGTGTGTGCTCTTCTTGTATTTCAACAAGTGTCAGCACACTCACAGATTATGCACCTGCAGGTGCTGCTGCTGGCTGTCCTGGGTCAGCTGCCTTCCAGTCCAGTTTCAAAGGCTTTGCCAGGGCCTCCCTTGGCCAACCGACACTGCACCTGCTGTACCCAAGTACTGCCTGGCCTTTCGTTGGTGCTCCGTACGCTTTGCCCCCAGGAATGTTCATTCATCCATCATCTGGCCGCTTGGACCACCCGTTCAGAAGTCAGCGCATTTGCTCGACACATCGGTCCAGGCACTGCTGCCATATCGGTGCACCCACCGATTATGTATTTTCAGGTTAGTTATTGCATGTTGTGGAACTTGCCATGATGTATACCTGTTAGCAGTGCTGTGGCCTCTGATTATTTGAAACATTTTCATGAAGCAGTGCTGTGCGTATGGAGCGTGTCATTGCTTAGCTGAGATATTGAAGAGAATCTGGGGCTGACGACTAAAGGGCAAGAAGAGAAATTGAACTGACTTTGAAGCAAGTATTCGTATGTAATCAAGCCAAGCAAACATTTATGATCTTTCGATATGGTTTTAAACTTGCAATACAAACTGGTCTACTTCAGATCATACTGGTAATAATCATACTATACCGAAAAGTACATCCCGCAGTCTGTATAATTCTGACAGCGCTTTTTTTCGCAGTCTCTCATGACAGGCACTAATCTCAATGGTTGGAAGATAGTCGAGGTAGCACCAGTCTTTAAATCAGGAGACGGTACTTCACCATTAAATTTCCCTAACAAGCACCATATGCAAGGTCAGGAAACATTTCATCCACTCTCAGGTCGCTAATTATTTATAAAATCACAATATCACATTCGAGTATCACCACGGTTTTCACAGGGGTTACTTGAGAAACACAACTTTCAGGATTTGTTCACGATCTACATTGATCCATTGACACAGGCTTACAAACTGCGGTAGTTTTTCTCGATTTTTCTAAAGCATTCAATCGCATTGCACACCACAGACTAGTTCTCAAACTTCACCCTAATGTCCTCACTTGAGCAAAAGATTTTCATTCTTCTCAAATGCAGTTTACTTCTAATAACTATATACTTCTTTTGCTCGTGCCACTTTGTTGTCCCCCCAGGCAGGTTGCTTGGTCTATCTTCCATGTTGCATATCCTCCCATGTAGGTCTATTTGCAGATGATGTTGTAATTTATCACACAATTTCTTTCAACTACTACCGTCAATGCTTTCAATCTGATCTTAACACAATTAACTCCTGGTGCTGCAAATGGCTAATGTCGCTTATCTCTAAAACAAAGTGCATGACTTTAACGGTGGCAAGTCTCGGATTGTAAATACTTACTTCATTAACAACAGCCTGATTACCTCTTGAGACAAAGGTGTTTTGGTAGGCCGGTAGGGGAGGGGGGATTGCATGGTGGATTTCAAAAGGTACATCGATTGGGAAAATAAGACGTGTGATTAATATTTTCATTTGCACTCCAAAACTCGCTTTATTTCATATGTTTAACCCACTGCCGTGGCTAGGGTGGTGTGCTGTGGAGGCGAATGTCGGTTAGATACCGCTTGGTGTAGCCGCTTTTCAGATGGAGGCAACACGTAAAGACGCCCGTGTTTGGAGATTTCGATGCGCACAAAAATACCCAGATGGTCAAAATTAATGCGAAGCCTTCCCCTACAGTGCTCCCCATATCCCAAGTGTAGCTTTGGCGTGTTAAACCACAGTTTTTTTTTTCATGTTTTTGGTATAGTACCAGCTGCTGTAGCAGGTGCAACTTAAAGGTAAAATTATACATAATGTTTCCAAGAGCTAAATATAAAGGCCATATTGAAGTGCGTTTATGGGTCTATCTCATAGCAGTAGTGAAAGGTTATATACTCTGGTGCAGGTTAAGAACGCCAATGGCTCATGTGGTGTAGTCCAGTGTTTGACGGAATGCCATGTAGGCAGGTAAAAGCATTATTGCAGTGATGAAACGTAGGTCACTGACCAAGTCAAGAAAGCCATTTAACGGTTTGTTGCTTGTTCACGGTGAGCATGTGTCGTGGAAAACGAAGCTATATATTGGGCATTACGCGGCGCAATGAGTTTGCATAGATATGGTGCAGATTGCCATCCATTATGTTGATAATGTTGGGCGTCGTCTGAACAATGAGGGACTCGAGCAGTAATCGAGAAGATAGATTGCACTCTGTTGTCAGTAATTTTGTCTTGTTCCAGTCGACCACGTGTCCCGTCCTCTCACGGTGCTCTGCCAGTGGACTTGTTTTTGCATGGCCCTTGTTCACTTCGTTACAGTGCTGCATTAATCTTCTGTGCAGATTACCCGTTTCGCCAATGTACACTGATTTGCATTCAGCGCATGGAATCTAATAAACAATACCCGGAAGCTTGGAGCGTGAGAGGGGGTCTCTCACGCTGACAATGTCAGAACGCAGCTTGCTAGTGGGCACATGCACAATGTATGCACTGCGTGTCTTGAAAATGTGATCGAGAGTTTCACCGATGTGTGGGACGTAGGTAATTGCTGCACGTTTTGATGCAGTCGTTGTCCTGAACATAATGCCTAAAGCATTATATTCAGAAAGAAGCGAAGAGGGCGACTAGCAAGAATCCACATTGACATTAGCAGGCAGAAGCGTCCACAAGGCCTGTGTCAAAACGTGCTGCAATTCTCGTCCTACGCATCAATCAAACTTTCGCACGCATTTTCAAGAAACACATTGTGCACATCGTGCAGGTGCCCACTAGCAAGCTATGTTCTGACATTGTCAGCGTGAAAGACCCCCTCTCACGCTTCAAGCTTCCAGGTGTTGTTTATGTCTTGAACAAAAAAAGTGCCATTTAAACGTGACACCTCTTTCCTTGCCGATTCCTGATGCCTGATTGTTCAGTTTGTGGGGATACGTTTAGCAGATTGCTCACATGTCTAACCTGTATTTGTGCTTGAGCAGTCAAACGCTGATGTTAGCAGTGAAGTAGGTGAAAATTGTAGTTTGATTGTAGTTGTGTGCAGATTACCTACATTGTGTTAATTCGTAGAAAAGCAAAATTGAGGTAACCCTGCTAACTGTTCCGCATTGCAGCATTTTATTATGCGAACGTTAAGGAGTTCAGCTGCTTGTTAAAGGTGAAATAAACAGTGGTACAAAAAGAAGAGCATCTACTAAACAGAAATATCTTCACAATCGCAGGATGCCAACGGTCCGCCTACCAACTTGTGTCCTGCATCGTTTCTGCTGGCTGGAGCGGTTCATGGAGCATTTTCCAGCTTCTCAAAGTTTGTGGTCAAGCGCTCCTCCAAGTGAAAGATGCCGCAGAGGGATCTTTTTTTTTAATGCCACAATTTCACGTCCTCAGCAGCAAATTTACTCGTAAGGCTTTTTAAATATTCATCACCCAAGAGGGCATGTTACCTTCGTCTTCGGTGGAATGTGTCTGCACTCAGGTTATTTGTGACAGAAACAAGTGGACCACGTCATGAGAGTCATTGAGGCCTTGTTGATTGTGCATGCTTCTGAAATGACATTTTCATTAAGCTGAATACTTTCCACATATTACGATTTGTGAACAAATTATGGTAAAAGTCATGATTAGTTGTACTACACTGCAGGAAGGAAATGCCAACATACGTTTTAAGCGCCTCTGATATTTCAGATCGTTGGCTGGTGAGCAATAAAACAAAACTGAAATTTTTTTAAAGTAAAATCAAATATTCGTTGTCACCATGACCATAGTAAAAGCTATCTAGTCACCAAATTTAGAATTAGACACGAAATGCCAAGAAAAATAGGGAAATAAACTAGACAGCTGGCTACAATAAACCAATTCGTAAAATTCCTCAATGTCTATCAAGTGATGATTCAGGCTGGTTAGTTAAGATGTCAGTGGGTTTACACACCCAACTTGCAGGGAAGCACATGAGCTCCCAATATTAACATGTTTTTAGTGAAGACCGTCTTCCTTCATTAAGCTGCTTTGCACATTGATGCCAGTCTGATAAATGTCCTGAATTTTTGTTATGATCAATCTTTGTATGGGAACCATATATTTTTATATGATTTCGCTGTGTATTTCTGAAACTGTATCTAGTCACTAATTCCAATTTGTCGTGGTCAGGTTTTTTCAACTAATTCGTAGCTTTTTTAACAATTATGGTATATTTTGTGTGCCTAAAGGAATGCCTCATCGCATGTTTAGCTTATGTAGTGTTGAAAGCGGACATTTTGCTTCAAAGTGGAATGTCGGGCTAGCAACAAGGTACTTCGCGTGCTGCTCACTTTCATTCATGCCATTATTTTTTATATTATCATTTAAAATTAAAAGCCAACTAATTTGCTGTCGTTTTAATTTTGTCACCTAGTTTATACTTTCTTTTTTTTTCAACTTTGTGTAAGGATTGACTATCCATATTTTTATGATACCAAGGCGTTGGACTGGGCTAGCTGGTACATGTTTGAATGGATGAAAAACCATAGGAAAACCCAGGACACAGAAGAGAACGACGGGACAAACTTGTGCCGTCATTCTGTTTTAACTGTTTCCTGTGTTTACCACTGGTTTTTTATGCATTCAAACATTTTTTATGGGTTTGTTGAACAGTGATTAGTTTAGGTGTGTTCAAACAATTGTTGGCTGCGAAGGCTCCCTGTAGCATTTGTATAAGTGCTCTCTGCTTTTTTTTTGAGCCAATACCCCACCACCAGTCTTCATGAGGTGGTCTTTTGTAGAAATAAGTTGAAATAAATATTTGTTTGCATTGCTTTACATGTTTTGAAAGAATTTCTTGTTCATTCTTGTTTCATTCAACCCCGTTTCAGAATCCTGCTTAAGGCATTTCCTCTGTTATTTTTTTTCAGAACCAGGAAGGGTGCTCATCCTCGGTTCTTGCTGAAGCAGCAGTATCCATACTTCACACGTGAGCTCTGAACACACAGTAATTATGGTATGAAACATTCTACCAGTATAAGCCTGCTTTGTAGACGTCATTGTAGATGTCAAAGCTCTTGACAGTGTAGTCCAATGTCTGGTGTAACGGGCAATGTCTACAACTTGTAAAAATTAATTTTGTGGCTATAATGTTTGTGATTATTTTAAAATGCACGTCAACTACTATTTAGAATCGCTGTCTAAATTGGCAGCCATTTTCCTGGTGGATACAGAAAGTGAAAAAGCGCATGTGTAGAGATTTCAGTGCACCTTAAATGTCCCAAATTTGCTAAAGCTAATCCAAAGCCCTCCTTGTGGTGCACTTCATATCCCATGTACAGTTTTGCGTAAAAACAGCTAAAAATTTATGATCAATTTAAACTTATTTTAATGTTTTTAAATGCAAATATTCTCAGTTTAAGCTGCCATATTTAGAGTAAAATATTTTGTAACAATTATATAGCTACCAAAGGTTTACAGAAAAGCTTTTTGCTTTTGGTTGTGCACCTTCTTATCAAAAGAAAAATGTTGTTAAGAAAGGCAGAAGAAACCCAACTATGGAAATTAGCAAACCCTAAAGCTGCGGATAGAATGAATGTTTTGTAGAGAATCTTTTGCTGATTTCAGTTCTAGTCAACTCTAAAAAAGTCTATCGACGTAGAATGCTTACCGTGAGGCACCTCGTAATACTAGCCAAAACTAATGGGCCCTGGCTGTTGGCTTTTCATTTGCAACAGTGACAAATGACCCCACATCCACCGGCAGGGACATAATGCAAGGCACCATGTACAAGCTAGCCTCATGATAAAATAATGTTTTCTGAACAATGGCATTACATTTCAACCATGGGCTTCACCAGGGAACTTGTATGCATTGTTCTGTGATGTTTGCAGTTCTTGTTATTGCTATGTGGGGTCATTTAGTCTAAAGGTATGTTTATAAAACTCCAAATACCACCAAACCTTGCAAGTGCTGTACCATATGAATATTTTTCCGTAAAGCAAAAAGAATAATGCAAACGAAAATAAATGGCTTGGGTACCCAACTTTTATAAGTAGATTATGAGCCGCAGTACGGAGGGAACTATACTATGAGCCGCATTACGGAGGAAACTATACATTTTGCATTTGGTCTTCCTTGATATTGAACCTTCCTGCTCAGCTCAAGAATAAGGCACTAAACATTGCAGGTAGCTACCTTGATTGGAAGTTTGATGCAATACTAAGAAGCCAAGGGTTTTAAGGTTCAAGGAAGTTTTGTGTGGTTGAAGTGTTGCACACCTAATTGCTTTCACTGCACAGCATGGTTAGGCTCTGCAGTGAATCTCGAAAAATGTGTACTGCAGTTCGGCAAAGTGAACATATAATTGGTTTTTTACGAAGTTTTGGGTAATCAACTACCTCTAAAGTTATAACTGTACTGAGATGTGGCTCCTGACTTTTTAAATTGATGTTTTCACAATCGGTGACACAAGTTCAAGGAAATTATCAGGTGATGTTGAGCTTCAATGGAATGTCTCACAGAACCGAGCTTGGAAAGCAAGAATGTTTCATACCATAATCGTGTGTGATATTGTGCAATATGTGGTCTCACACCTGCTGCACCTGTGAACCGAGGATGACGCACCCGTTTTGTACCCCTTTAGGTGGGTGCTTTTGCAGAAGATGCTCCTAAAGATTGGGGTGCTAAGTAGCACCCTAGGATACTTTTAGGCGGAAAAGGGTGTTATAAGGCACCTGTCTTCTGGGGTGCTTCACAGAGGGTGCTCCTGCGGCGACAAAATCCAAGCACCCTAAAGGGCGTAAAATATTCAGTTTTTAGGGTGCTCCTGCGGCGACAAGCTGAAGCACCCTTTTGGGCGTAAAAATTTTTAGTGTGTAGTCATACCCGATCTGGCGGATCAAGCCCTGTCACTAGCGCTGCCGGGCTCACCGAGCTCACCATTTACAAGCCAACGTAACAGTTACAGAACTGAACAGATGACACACGAGTTACCGGGTGACGAAAGTTGGTGGCACTTCATCAACACTTGAAAAGCATAAATACCACGGTCATGCTGGGGTACGAGCTAATCTGTGCACCCCAAATTAAATATACAGCTGATCTGCCTGCAGGCGTGGACGACGGTGCAGGCGGCCATCGCCCTGCATGGCAAAGGCTGCCATGCAGCGATGCATGTCAACTGCTTGAATCGTTGATGTGACGCATATTAGCGCATCAACGCATCGCCCATCCCAAAGAGAGAGAGAGAACGAGCTTTAATGAAAGTCTGGATTGTCACAATCCAGATTGTCGCAATACAGAGTAGCCGAGCTAAAACGCCTAACTTGCTACGGCAGGTGATGACGTGATAAAGATGATGCATCAGTCGATGCGCACCGAGGCGTTGAGGTATTTACAGCAACTGGTCTAGTCCTGTGTGTTGCAGGTACGCGATCAGAGATTTTGTATCCCGTAATGCACGTTTGAGATATGCCCCCGGGACTAACACGTCTTTTGGTTGAATGTCCACTGAAAGCGGAAGTCCCAAAGACACTGCAGGGACTCTCTTTGAGCACTGAATCGAGCCCATTCACATGGCAGGTGCTGCAGGTTTTTTCGCACATCGCAGTGAGGGCAGAATGGCGACGTAGTTCGTTTCAACTTGAAAAGGAAGTTGCGCGTACTTGCGACATTCAACCGCATGCGATGTAGAATCAACCTCTTGAAGAGTCCAGGTGGAATTTTGAATTTGCGGTTTGGATCAATGGCAGATAGCGGCGCGTAATGACGTGGCACGTCATCCCATGGGTTGCTCGCTGCACGGTTCCATGCCACGCTAGATGCAAGGACAGAGGCATATTTCCTTGAGAATGGAGAATAGAGAATAGAGAATGGAGAATGTACCATGCTGCGGCGACAACCCCGCGGACAGTTCGACGCGTGCGAGGCGACGGCGGGGGCGTCTTCGCAACGAAGAGCGCAGTGCAGCCGAGTGAGAGACATCATCGGGGAGGACAGGCACCCGAAGACTCCGGACGCGCTGATATCGCGGCGGCGGATGGCGCCGGTAATTGGTGTCGCCCCTTCCGCGTCGGCCCCTTCCGTGGCATCTCAGGAAGGCACGAGCCCCGTGTCGGAGCTCATTTCGTCTCACGTCCGTCCGCGCGGAGTTAAAGACCGCACGTCGCACGCCCCATCCTCCGCTCCTATCGTGCGATGCAGCGTTCGCCGCCGGTTTTATATCGCGGGGGAGGCCAGGGTGTTGGAAGCGGCTGGTGCGTCGCACGGGGTTCAAATTTATATATCCGGATATCAAGCTACACTTGTGTACAATGCTGTCAATGGCATCCCTCGCATGACCACTGAGTCACAGCCTTTCCGCACGACTTCGCGGTGCTCCCTACTAATGCAAGCCCTCGTTATAGGATAACGATGTCTCCGGTGCAGGAAACTGGCTTCGTTATAAGTGATATTTCGTAAAAAGCGGATACCATTTGGTTTCCTGTAAACTACCGCGCGGACCATGAAACACTTCGCATAAACTGGGATTTCGAACAAAGCGATATTATTATAGCGAGGCTTTATTTATAAACTGTAGCAACTTGAGTGTTGAGTACTAAATTCCTCGTGTATGCATGTAATGAGCTAGCCAATTCCAGTTTACATGTTTCTTTTTTTTTTTTTTCCCTCAATTTCATTCCCTCTTTTTCGCGTATCCAAACCATTTGAGGTGTTAGATATGTGAGTGAGTGTACAGACCTTTCTACATTTTGTGACCGAACTGCAGACTGTAACCAAACAAACAAGCATTCTATTTGGAACCGTTTAGAGACAGGTCCATTGCAAGCATGCGCATGCACTCGTGCAGATGCGTTAACGGACGCTTTCAGTTGTGTATATTAGCAGGGGGCGCAAAAAAGCACAGTGCCAAGCTAGCAAAAATTAAAACCCCTCCCCTATACCAGGGAATAGATGTGCACGCGAAGCTTGTCCAACCCTGTGAAAGCGTAGCCCAGACCCTCGTGGAATCCCTGCCAAACCAAATGCCAAACCTTGCTTGCCGAACCCCTTCCTTGTCGTTTCGTCTGACTTTCCAGTTGCCGAAACTGCGGACTTCCTGGTCCGCACGACGCTCACGAGCACCCTCACGCTTAAGCTCACGAGCGCGCGTCCGCATAACCGCCTGCTTTTGGGCCAAACAATTCTTCCTACCCATGGCCGTGAGATCGGGAATTCATGTCATCATCAGAGATCCTTAAGGTGGACTTTGCTGTACGGCTCTCAGCATACACAAATCGAACATTCATGTCGGTCATTTGAAGCTTCGCTTGAAAATTCATCCCTCCGTGGTATCACGTGCACTCTGTGGCATCTGCTCCTGGGACCCTGCCCGCCGAGCCCGCCGCTGCGGTTGATGCTAGCGCGAGCTTATCGAGCACCGCCCTCGGCAGATGGCCCTTATCAGCTCTTAGATTTGGGCGCGTGCTCTACGCTGCATACACAGATGCGTACCTGGAGCACCCATTGGCATTTGCAGCTGCGCAGCGACACTTCACTGTTTGCGAGGGGCTCGCCAGATGGTCAGCTCCGTCAAGAGCTTCAACGGTGTGCTGGAAGACTCCCGCACCAGACTTTGTTTATCTGGTGACAAAGACATGGCGTTCAATAAGGCCAGCGAGCACTTATGATTTCCGGCGAATGCTGGCAAACGAATTGTTGTTTTCGGTTGAAGCTGTTCATTAAGGAAAGGGAAATGAGCTCTGAGCTTGTTTGCGGCACAGTTATCGCCAGAGTAGCAGCTTTTCGGTCCATAATAGATTTCTTTTCTTTCTTTCTTTTTTTTTTTAAGGACTACAGAGTTCTTCAATGCTATCCAAACTATTTTCGCGCAAAGCGAAGATGAAAGCTTGCTTTGTGTACAGTTTCATATTTAGGAGACTATTCTATCAGGTTCCAGACACGTAGGAGCCTTCAGCCGTGATTCTATATCCATGGACGAGAAAAATTGCTAAAAAATGACGGCGTGTTCTTCAAAGTATTTCTTACAGTGAATCC
Organism: Haemaphysalis longicornis; assembly: GCF_048455015.1. Classification (NCBI taxonomy): domain Eukaryota; kingdom Metazoa; phylum Arthropoda; class Arachnida; order Ixodida; family Ixodidae; genus Haemaphysalis; species Haemaphysalis longicornis. The sequence goes on along the minus strand of NW_027526422.1, from coordinate 10,714,973 downwards.
TTGCAAGCTAGCAAGGATTCAAAGTGAATCCTTGCTCCAAGCAAAATATCACTTCTCGGCAGTGGCTCTACTAGATTCCTCATCGGCCTGCCTATGGAACGAAATTGCTGGGGATGAGAATAAAAATAAAATAATGTCTGTCTCGTATGTTGTCATTACTTTTTGCCGATGAGTGCAACGTCGTAATTCAATCTTCGTGATCGGAAAACAAAACTCGCACTTCCTTACAGGACAGGCAATAGCATTTTTGGCACACATTGTCACCAATAGCCATGGAAACATTGGTATGACGTGTCATGTCAGGCAGTGAAAGTGTTCTTTTCATCACAAGTTTTCTTTCAAGCTCACGTAACCACGTTGCGCTAGCCAATCAAGACAAAATACAAGTTGCGTTTATTAGAAAGACTGCTTAGTCCTGATAACAATGATACCAATACCATCGCAATCTTCGAACAAATAACGGAGATATTAAAGAAAACGTTTGAAGCAGTCGCGACCCCCTAGCCAATTTCCCGCAACTTTTCTATGACGACACGGAACCTTGTTTGTGCGATTGGCAGCCACCTAAGAGACCTGTCGCGACGACACATGACTGGACGTCTGTAATGGGGCCTCTCGTTCCATTTGACCGCATCACTTGAATGCTAACGTGCAGTTCACGCACTGAAAATTATGCTTTATTGTTGGCCCGTATGACGTCATTCTTGCTCATAACACGTCACGGTGGCGCAAAATTTGAAAGTTTTTAAATACTTCTTGCTTTTTTTCTGTTAAAAAGCATCTTTTGTGGCTCTAATGGAGCTGAGTGAGATACTGAATTCTCGTTCTTTCAAATTAAACGAAGTTGTATTTTCTCTTCATGGCTCCTTTAAGCTTGCATGCAAAACATCAAATTCTCTGTGCTCTCATGCCACTGCCATCTTGGCCAAGCAATCAATAAAACGAGGATACATGTTTGTACATTGTCTTCACACTGATAGCAACGCTAATAAAATAGCGCAAATCATTATGCCAGTGTATTTAAAGGATTACATCCAACTTTTGACTTTTCTTTTTGGCAGCAATTCTTGCAGAAAATGACAAAGCATAGTTCTCAAAGCATATTGCGGTAGCGACAACACGCAGACCTCGAGGAAGTGTAGACGGTGCGTGCGAACGGTTTCGTCAACAGAGGTCAGTGCTCTAAGTACAATTTTGCTCCAGACAGCTAAGTACTCCAGAGCAAACTCTGGAGCTGTACTCCAGAGCAAACTTAGAGCACAAGAGAGGCCGCAGTCAGTAAGATGGGGGACCAAATATGTACATAGGCGCTCGCATACATATATATGCACAGTAATAGCCACACACTAGGAATTTATATTCGTTCACTTTATAGTTCACTGCTATTTGCGTATAATTGCGAAGGCTCATACAATATACGTCTCTTTCTTCCATAAATGCTAATATTTGGTAGCTTTACCGTTTTTCTGGTTTTTTTTTTTTTTTTTTTTTTTTTTGCTGAGTAAAGTTCGCAGCAGTGATCATAGGATGGTTAAACGCAAGGTAAGCTTGAATCTCACAAGAGAAAAAAGGAAACTCGTGAAAAGTAAGAAACCCAGTATGGAATAAGTCAGAGCCACGACGGAGGAGTATAAAATAATTCTCCAGAACAAATTTGCGCTTTTCAACGAGAATAACGAGGATAGTGTAGACAGGCCAAGTGACAACCTAACAGTGGCAATCACAGAATCTGCAGTAGCTGTGAGAGGAACAACATGTAGGGAACAAACTGGAAAACTAAGGAAATGAAGGAACTAATTGCTAAATGCAAGAACATGAAGGTGTCAAGTGCGGTGGAAAAATTGAATTAGCATGAGCTGTCTAAATTGATTAACAGAAGTAAAACAAATGAAATTCGTGTGTTTACCATGGCAGTGATCGAGGAAACGCTGCAAATTGGAGGAAGTTTGAAAGCAACTAAGAGGAAGCTCGCCATCGCCAAAGACAGAATGTGCGCACCCAGAGGCGAACAGGCTAACATTACGCACAACATGGACGACATAATAAAGGTAGCAGAGCGATGCTACACCAGATCAGGGGACACTACTGAGAGTAAAAGCTTGACTTGCCATGTCCCATGAGCACTGGTTGCTAAAGAGAAAGTAGGAAAGGGCCTCAAGGACCTAAAAAGAGAAAAATCTGCAGGTGACGATGGCATAACCGTGGATCTTTTGAAGGAGGGGGGAGATATAGTACTGGAAAAGCTTGCTGCCCTATTTTCGGAATGCTTAAGGACTCTAAAAGTACTCAGTAGACTAGAAAAATTCCAAAATTATTCCGATTCATAAAAAGGCAGATACCAAGGACCTTAAGAATTACAGACCCATCAGCCTACTTTCGGTTGTTTACAAGCTATTTACCAATGTTGTAGTAAACCGCATTGAAGACAGCCTGGATTCCCATCAACCCAGAGAGCAGGTTAGGCTTAGGAAAGGGTACTCAACCATGGATCAGATCCATGTTGTCAATCAAGTGAGAGACAAATCCGCAGAATACACTAAACCTCTTTACAGGGCATTTATAGACTATGAGAAAGCGTTTAATTCCGTACCGCCACCGCAACTAGCATGTCTGGAGGGGGTGTTCAGAAAGATTGACTGGGAAAACACAGGATTAAGAGTAAACGGAGAATACTTGAGTCATATGAGGTTTGCTGACGACATAGTACAGATGAGTGGGACTACAGAAAACCTGATAAAAATGCTTGAGGAACTACAATCAGAAAGCACGGTCGTGGGGCTAAAAATAAAGATGAATAAAAGTGGTGAGGAATAAGCATGCCAAGAACGTGTTCTTCAGCTTAAGGAACAAAACGCTAGAACAAGTAACAGAATATTACTACCTCCGACCGATTGTTAGTGCTGACCCCAACCACGAGAGAGAATCCGGCGCAGAATAGGTATGGGATAGGTAGCACTTAGCAAGCACTGCTAAGTAATAAAAAGTAAGCTATCTTCAGTCACTCAAAATGAAAATATACAACCAGTGCATACTCGTTAATGGCATACGGAGCTGAAACATATGGCGCCTTACTAAACAGCTAGAACAACCCTCCTTCTGGGCAATTTGGTGACGCTAGCTTTCACAAAACCCGGGCAGTTTCACACAGTGGCGTTTAATGGATGGCGAGCATGTTTGAATTGTCTAAACTGCATACGTGAAGTAATAAAAAGTCAATAATAACACAGAAAAAACTGAGCATCAAAATTTTGAACATGTGCGCATCAAGGCGTATTGGAAACCAGTGTGACATCACTGTGTGGGGATTTCATGCTGCCGCGAATGGAGTTTTGCTTTTCGCAAGCTTTACACTCGTGATAAGGCCGTTAGATAGTGTAGTAAAAGGTTGCATGGGTTGAGTCACACAGTGAAGCCAAGTAAAAGAATTGGCCCCTTCAGCGCTCCTTTAAAAAGAGTTGCAACTTGACTCCACAAACCCCCCCCCCCCCCCCTCCATTCCTCTTTTCGGACGTACACATCCCTCCATGGCCTATACTATAGCTCTCTCATGCTTATTTTAACTATCGATGGGATACCTCGGGTGTCACCGCGGGTGGGTTGTCCAAATTAAGAGAAAGAAGTCTTGAGCTGGAAATGTAATGCGGGGAAGTGACAACCGGCAGACAATCAGGGCAACAGAACGGCTATACCGAAAGATGGGACTAGAAGTTGGAGAAGACTATTGAACCGATGGAGGGATGAAATCAGAAACTTCGCAGGCGAAGGACGGATGAGGGCATCGCAAGACAGGAATGGATGGAGGAACACGGGAGAGGCTTTCGTCCTGCACCGGACACACATAAGACGACGACGACGATGATGATGATGATGATGATTATAATAAGGGGGTACCAATAAAGTTGTTGCGCAAGCAGCGAGTGGCCTCCAACATATCCGAGGAAACATCCATTAGACTCGGCCGCGGCGGCCGCTTTTCTGATGGAGGCGAAAAGCAAAAACGCCCGTGTGTACGAGATTTCGGCGCACGTTAAAGATCCCCAGGTGGTCAAAATTAATCCGGAGCCCTCCACTACGGCGCGCCTCATCGCCTGCGTTGCGTCGGCGCGTTAAACCCCAGAATCAGAATCGGAATCAGAATCATCCATTAGACTCGCGGTCAGTAAATATTTGTTGACATCAGCATGCACTGCTGCATCGCTTTTCAAGGAAACCGATTTTCCGCGGCACGCGTCTATTTCCCGGCCCACATAGCACGTTTTTCCTGTATGGTCATATAGTGCTCGCCACTCTTTCTTGCGCCGGTGCGAATGTGCACGCTGCGATAACTCTATCGAAAAAGTACCTGCATAGGGACTTCCTGCGCGATGCGCATGATTGGATCAAGGCGACACATGACACGTACGTGTGTATAGTGTATAACACGAACAGCTCTATTTTAGAGCCCGGACTGCACATGCATAATACAATATCTCTTTCTCCATCAGTTTCAGGTCATGAGGCGGCATATATATATATATATATATATATATATATATATATATATATATATATATATATATATATATATATATATATATATATATTGATTGATTGTAGGGTTTAACGCGCCGACGCAACGCAGGCGATGAGGCGCGCCGTAGTGGAGGGCTCCGGATTAATTTTGACCACCTGGCGATCTTTAACGTGCGCCGAAATCTCGTACACACGGATATATATATATATATATATATATATATATACGAGGGCTGGAGTATATAGATCACCTTTGACTTAGTTGAAGTGAATGTGGAATAGGTGTAACAGAAACGCGGGTTCTATTTTTTCCTACATAGAAGCATAGAACAGTAGCGCAACGATTCTGTGCTAAGGGCAGGGTACAGTACTGAGCCTACACACCTGGTTTGCGGGGTCACAGAAATAACTGAAAAAAGGTTGGAAAAGTCACTGCGGGTTTGAGGAAAGGAATAGGCGAGGAAGAAGATGGAATAACCGTGGATAACCTAAAGGAGAGAGGCGACATGTACTATAGGAAAGCTTGCAAAACTATTTTCAGAATGTCTCAAAATTTTCACGCTGCCGCTATAGCTTGGAAAAATGCCAACGTAATTCTGAGTTACAAGAAAATTGATGTCGAAGAGCTTAATAATTACAGACCCATCAACCTGCTCTCGCTTGTTTACAAGTTCTTTACATAGGTAATATAGTTACCTGCATAAGCAACAGCCTGTATTTCCAACAGCCGAGATTACAGGTTAGGTTCAGGGCAGGCAGCTTAACAATTGATCCCATCCACGTCACGGATGCACAGAGTGTAATAAACCCTCTCATATGGCATTTGTAGACTAAGAAAAAGTGTTTGGCTCTGCAAACACTGCCTGAATCGTTGAAAGCAGGGAAATAGAGGAAACTTAGATAACACTCTTGGAGGAGATATACAACGTCGCATGGACAAGAAAATTATCTACAATGAGAGATAAAAGTGTCTGATCAGAAAAGGAGGACTAGGAGCAAGAGAAGGAGACACCACCCTGCCAAAAGGGTTTGCAGCATGTCTGTGAAGAATAGTAAGGAAGCTTGAGTGGGGATGGTAGGATTACTGATAAATGGGGAATAGTTGAGCCCCTTTATATTTGCAGTGACGATGCGTATTCTGTACGTCTGAAGAACACCTACAAAAGTTACTTCAGGACCCGCATACACCCAGACAGCTTGGTCCTAGTGTCAAAAGTAAACACTAGCCGAGTTAGACGAATAAATTAGCCGAAGGTAATACGCATTAGAAATGCAGATTTGATTGATTGCATGTAGGGTTTAACGCACCGAGGCAACGTGGGAGATGAAGCGCGCCGTAGTGGAGGGCTACGGATTAATTTGGAGATATTTAACGTATGACGAAATCTCGTACACATGGGCGTTTTCGCTTTTCGCCTCCATCAGAAAAGCAGCCGCCCCGGCCGGCAATCGAACTCGCGACCTCGTGCTCAGCAGCGCAACGCCTTAGCCACTGAGCCACCGCGGCGGGTATTAGAAACGCAGAAAGCACCCTCTTAACCCTAGGTAATAAACTGCTAACACAGTTAGATAAATAAATCTATCTTGGAGAAATTCTCAGTGGTGATCTCAACACCGATGAGGAAATCCGGCACAGAATAAGTGTGGGCTGGGGTGCGCTCGCAAACACTCTAAAATAATGAATAATGAACGAGGCTTCTTCTATAACGGAGGTGTACAACCAATGTATATTGCCGTTCATGACATATGGCGGGAAAACCTTGGCGGCTTACTAAAAAACTAGAAAGAAAACTTAGGTCAGCTCAACGGGCCATGCAACGAAAAGTGATAGGGGTAACAGTCAGGGACAGGAAACGAGCGTCCTGGATCAAGGAACAAACTCAGGTGGAAGGTGTCGTAGTTTAAGGGACATGGGATGGGCATTCATCGCGACGCAATGACAACCGGTGAACGCCCGGAGTAAAAGAGTGGCTATCGAGGGACTGGACCAGAAGAAAGGCAAGACCAATAACTCGATGGAGGGACGAAGTAACAAAATTCGGAGGCAAACAATCGAGTCGGGCAGCGCAGGACAAAAGTGGTTGGACATCTATGAGAGAGGCCTTCATCCCGGTGTGGACCTAGAGATAAAATGATGATGATCATGAGAAAGCGCATTCGGTCACGCGGTCAGAAATGCGCTCGCGTCTGGACTACGTTTTCGCGGAAAGCAACCGGACGGGCCCAGTGGAATGCGATCAATGCACGGCTCACTATACAAACACCGAAGCAAACAAGGCACGCAACGGGGGACTGCAGCGCAAACACGGCGGGCCGCACCCGGCCACTGCAGTGCCATACTTCCAGAAACAGCGGTCTTGACCCCGCTGGGGACTACAGGAAAATCAGGAGAATGCAAACAAAAACTATTCATCTATTGTCTTTTCTCGCTGCCCATATCCTAAACTATAGTCTAAATCCGAAACCTCATGGCATTTCTCATGTCACTTCCTTGATCAAGAAGTCTTGACTCCTGAGATGGGACTTTTCTGGATATATTTGTAAGACTATTATGCTCGTGATTGCGTTAGGTACGATATAGTTACTGCGGGCAGTCAAAAGAAACGAAACTAAAGGAAGACCGTTTCGTCGCAGTTATGACCGGTGCATTCGGAAGGATGATCTAACCACGCCTGCACGCCACGCATCTTATCGCTCTCGGATCTTATCAGGAAGGAGAAGGACGACCGCGTCGAGTAAACGTAGGCTACAAAAAGAAGGAAACGGACTCAGCAGGAGTCCGTCTCTTCGCGGCGGCCGCGGCCCACAAAGCGCTTTGTACCCGGCGTGTTCCCGCTGTGCAAACAGCCCGGCGACGAACCGACCGACTGCAGAGGAGCGGCCCGCAGGGTCAAAGCGTGCCCGAGTCGTCAAGCGCCCCCGAGTTTCCGACGCACACACATCTTCACAGAGGTCGCAGGATCGGTTAAAATCCATGGTGCACGGGCGTTGAGGTGTGAGCTGTGGACGACAGGCAAAGCGACGAACCGCTGGGCACGTGGACTTGAGGCCGTTGTTCGGCACCTTGAAAGAGACTGCGCGGTGTCCAGGCGCTTTGATAAGCGCCAGGCGGGAGTTCCCACCGCGTGGTGTTGGATATCCGTCCGCACGAACGGTGCACGAACACACACAGACACTACGTTCAAACACACTTGTGATCCGTAAACACGCACTGGTCTGGTGGCACGCAGGAAGTTGTCTACTTGGAGCCGAGAAACGCCGCCGTGGGGAGGACGTTTTCTTCAGCGTAGATCCGAGCGACAGCCGGCTTGACAGGAGTCCGTCGAGAAGTACGCAGACAGGTCGTTGGGATGGGGTTGACGCGGCGATTCGCGTATTCCCGCAGCTTGGCTTGCGCGCGACCCCAGACAGCTGAGTTTCGGAGAGGCGCTGCACCGTCACGAGCTGCGACTTGCAGCGGTAGCTCTCAGCGAGGAACCTTACGTCTAACAGGGCGCCAGTCACTACAAGACACTACAGATTGGGCTCTTGTGCTCCGAGGTTCACTCGCAAATAATTGCGCGTTTTTCACGCAACGTCCGGCATTCATAATAGGACGGCCACCACAAGCAGATCCCAAATTTCTGTGAAGGGTGGCGTATGTTGTTCTACACTTCAGAACAGGTAAGCATTAGCGGTAGTACCACAATGACAAAGCGGAATGAAAAGCCCTGTTCGCGTCAACGTTGCCGACATCGCCGTGATTAGAACGAAAACGGCAGTCCTGCCCGCTCGCTCAGCTCCTGAAAGGTCAAACAAATCTGCAAGGCCGGCATGCTTCAACACGGCACTACCCACTACCGTGTGTGCTTGTGACCAACCTCGCGACAGCGTTCGGCACACCCCCGTACTAGGAAACATGCACCTACCCGATCCTTCCAGGTAGTCATATTATATAAGCGCGCACAGCCTTTACTCGGAATGGAGCCAACGTGCAGCAGCTGCTTTTCTAAATACAGCCCGCGATACAGCGAACAGTGTTCTTTCTCAATCTTCAGCACCCGAATTGCTCGCCGCGGCCGCTTGGAAGTTTCATGCACGAACTTCCGGCGGCCAAAGCGAAGCGAGTTGAAAGCTGCGGCGCAAGCGTATCGCACGAAAACCACCGCGCAATCAGGGTGGGCATTGCAAATTCCCGGGGGGCGCCGCGCGCGGGGCCCGTGGCGTGTGTACTCACTCGAGGCTTCCATGCCGGGCCGCGTCCCTCGCCGAATCGTCGCGCGCGCGGACGGGCGCGCGCCCGCGGCGCCCCGAAAAGGGGGCGGGGCCCAGAAGGCGGAGCCCCAGGCCCGCCCCGCCTCCTTCTTGGCGCACTGCGGCAACGCACTGCGGCGGAGGCCCCGAGAGCCGTGGTGCTGATGCTGTCGCTGCCGTTACCGCCGAGCTCGGCGTTTATCTCGTGCGCCGCTGTCACCCGAAGAAGACGTGAGCAGGAGGAATCCGACGCGAGGAAAGAACCCCGCCTTCCCTCCCCGCCGCCACTCCGACAAAATCCGACGCCGCCGGATTGCTCTGCGGCGCGCGGCGGCCGCTTGTGGTGGAAGGAGGGGGAGGCGAAGGAGGGGGGCGCTATTGAGGCTCGATACCCGGATTTGTTTGGGACCACGTTAACTGCGGGGCGCACCAGGGTTTGTTTCCCCACGGCTCGACGAACGCAGACAGGACTGACAGCCGCCGCAGCAGGCCGCGCCGTCAGTTACAGAGGCCATCGCGCGCTCTCACAATAGCAGTAGTTAGCAAGATGCTGCCCGCCGCTCTGTGTCAGTGCCGCGGCCGATGCGAGGCGCATGCGCGGTGAGCGCCGGAGTTGTTTAACTTGGATAAGTGCCTCGTCCGTAACTGAGCCAGCCATGGCTGTAGAGGCGGATTGTAGTCCAGCCCTTGAGACGGCTACTGACAGTGCGAATTTGGGCTTGCTGCGCGCATCGTTTTGACCACCCTTAATAATAGACGTTTGAAGGAAACTGACACCACCAGGAACAATTATAAGGATGGTTGTGCCTGCAATTCTCAATGAGATTTTTCACGTCCCTTCTTTAGGTCTCTCTCGTTACGCATACATCTGTACAAGAGGTCGTTCGAGAGGGTGGTAAGCGGGGGGGGAGGGGGGGGGGGAGGGGGGGTCGAATTCATACGCTGCTGGTGTTCCCCGTAAAGACACGAGCAACTTTTTTCTTTTTACGTCACGTCCCTTTCAATTTTGTCAGAGATCATTTTTATTTGGCCAGGAGGACTCTAGATCAGGTGGGGGAAGGGGGAGGGGCGTAGGTGGTAGAAGTGTATGGGGCCTCGGAAGGCTTTTAAGTCTCTCGAAGTACGAACAATTTTGAACGCAACTTTACAAATAAGCGAAAGCGAAAACACCCGGGGACTTTCTGAAGAAAATGTCTGACAACGTGGCAGTACATACGCACGTTCGTACACGTCCTGAGAGACGTCTTAATTGGAGCGAAAATTCGTTTCAAATTTTTCCCCGAAAATTTTTCCACGATGACGTGCTCAGTAGAATGAGGCAATTATTGCAATAATCAGTGCTATTCTTCATTGCGGGGGGGGGCTCCACACACCGAGAGCCATGCAGGCCATCATATAGAGGAGAAATTGGCCTCCTTCCTCCAATAAGGTAATCCATTCCATTCCATATTATGAGCCTCATTCCAATGACTTTTGGCGGAACCTGTCACGGCGCATCGAAATCACCATTATCACCCATGGGGATGGGCCGTTATTCGTGTGAGAAGCATAGCGACAAGCGGTGTCATGAATTCTTCATGAAAGACGGCGGCGAATGAGGTGGTGGCAAATGACAGGCGCTCCCTACGAAGGCGAGCAACTTTTTCATGAAGTGGAACTATGTTGTTCTTCTCAAAAGGACAAAGGTGCTCCATCCGAGGATCCCGGAGAAGCCTTTTTGTTTTTTGGGGTTTACGAATACCTACATCACTTGTCGCCGCAGTTTATCTTCTGTCGTTGCTTCAAGATAAGTGAAACCTTTTTATCGCATCCCGACGCCGAGCTCGCGCACAGGTTCGTCTCCAGTATCCTTGACTACACGTGTACAGCTATGCCGTCGTGGCCGTAGTACGCGTCGTGCTTTGATATTCAGGGTGGTATCAAGGCTTGTGCCGATCGTAAGCCAGGATTTACAAGTAGTTTTTGGGACACTTCAGTAAGTACAGGCAGCGTCCCTTGAGCGAATCAAAATTACACGCTTTTAGAATTCGGTCCACGTTCGTTGTATTGCCAAAGGAGGAGGAGGAGGAGGAGGATGAGGAGAAGGAGGAATAATCATTTTCTAAAGCGAGGGATATCGGGACGGGATGTCAGCGATACGTTAAGGAGGCCGCGAGTCTGCGCCGAATACAGGGCTCGCTGCACCAGGGCTTCCGGCGCCGCGCTGGTCAATGCAGACTGTGCCACTGCTCAAGGGATAAGTTGTTAATGGGGTTATGTTGTGTGGGCAGAAGAGAGATATTATACGTGTTAACGGGAGAGTCGCAGAGAGGGTGAGGCCATGGATGGTGGGATCCTTGACAGGACAGCGTGATTGTAAAATGTATCTATTTGCAGTCTTCGGAGTATGTATGCTTGTAATTTGACCGTGAGGGGTGTGGAGGACAATATATGTTCTGCTCGTGTGTGTATTCTAAGAGTATTGAGCTGTACGCGGGGTTGGTAGGCGCTGGACTGCTGGTTGATGGTTCAGCACCGCTATGGGTGTCCTGTCGAGGTCTCTTTTTCCCCTGGTGCCGGGCATATATCACGGGCCGCAGACAGGGCAATGCATGTATCCTGTATACTTTCGCTGTCTCTTTCGCGTTTTCCAGGTCTTTGGAGTGAATTCGCCCCGTCGGGGAGTTTATAATCGATACGGTGTTCAGCGCCATAGGCGCAATCGCTATCTTCGACATGTCCCGCCCGTGTCGGGTCGAACAGAAGCCGTAACTTAAAACCCAAAGTAACTTAAAACCCCAAAAGATGGAATGTCCAATTGGACACGAGAGGTTACGATCTCTTAAGAGATCGTAACCTCTATCCTCTGTCTCTCCTCTCTATGAATCTGTCATCCTCTGCCCCAACTCCCACACCAACAGGTGTTCCGGTGTCCACCCCTAGGTGTGACAATTTACGCCTGCTGGTGGACTTTCCTTTCCTTTTCCTTGACAATAAATTCCTTCATTCATTCAAGAGATCGTCATCAACGTACTCGGGAGTGTTAGAACGTGCAACGCGTGTCCAAACTGTGCATATATCATGCGCACACAAATGGAAGCCCGAGTCGGAAGCGCGTATCTTATATATGAACACGAACGAGCATGCAAACCACCATGCACACGTGCAGTTTACGTGTGTTCCGTGGTCTTGATGTACTACGGGCCACTCATGGCTGGTGGTTTCTGCCCCCGTGGTCACTCTGCGCGGCTTCTCACAGGAACCTTGTGGAGAAAACACCGTGAGGCTGGGATTGTAAGAACGACTGCGTGGGTCAAAATTCACCGCGGTCAAACAGCCTTTCCTGCATCGAACCGCCCCTTTCCCAGAATGACCATTCCCTGTGTATCAGCAACGTCTACAATATGAATTGTGCATATCTAATGACCCGAAATTACTGAACCGTGTGCACTTTGTGAATTGGACCCCAAGACTGCCCATGGCGTGACTGTGACCTTACCCTTCCCCCAACCCCTCACTTACCGCCAAGGACTTATGACCTCTTGTATTTTTATATTTCACTCTCTCGTCATATCACTGGTCATCTGTGAGTCATATTTCTTCCTAGCGTGGAAAGTTTCTTTGACAGCTCTTAGACGATTCGGTTGGCACTGTGTATAGTGCTGACAGCCTGCTAACTGCGCAGCCCGAGCTAAGTGATTTTTTTATAGAGACAAGAGAAAAATTGGGGGTGATGACTACATTTCAGAACGTTACCAAGGGCAGTCGTATTTTTTATCATACAACACAGTCATGCAGTGTTAATTTGTTCCGCAGAAAATAGTACCTTACGTGAATCGTCAGTAAGCAGGAATAGAGGAGAAACACAAAGATCAAGACACGCGTAGCACGAAAACAAGCATCGTTTGTTCAGAAAAAAAAAAAAAAACATGTAGGAACTGCGAGATAGTGTGTAAGCTTCCTTTCCAGGGACTCATCTCCTCCCACACGCGTATACGTATGCCCGCCTTGGAGGCCCTGGACTTTAAAACCTTTAACTTAAGGGTCCTTTTATTATATAAATGTTTTTTTACAATAAAATGCCCTGGTTGTTTTTGTTTTTTTTACTACCCGATATATGGTCCGTTTATCATAAAAATCTACGGGGCGCGTCGTGACACGCATTCCGCACAGACGGACGGACGTATTGGCGGTGAGATGTTTGAGTGGCGCCCTCTAGCTCTGACGTCGGCTTAGGGACTCGCGCCGCTGTCGTCTGCTACGCTCCGCTTGTGAGGGGCAGCAGTGCCTGCGCTAGAAATCGCCCGCTTTGATGGTGTAATGTATTAAAACGCTTATTTTTATTAATTAAGTTATTTGTGCCAGCTTTTGACTCATCTTAATAATTTCAAGCTGCATACTCTACAAGTTTGCAACACACGAAGAGAGAACAAAGAGCATCGGTCAGAAGATCGTGTGTAACTCGTCCTTTCTAGCTTATTCACGAGGTTCCGCGCTCAGAGTTTCTCGATAAGTATTCAAAATGCGAAGGCTTCTTTCAGTATTTCTGAGATGTTCTTGCGAATGCTAAGAGTCGAATGCTACGTGCCAAGCAGCGGGCCCCCACACGCGCATCGCACAGCAGGAATCTTCTATTTCTTTCGTTGTTCTTGACTTGTATGAGATGAATCGTTTTTGTTTTTGTGCCCAACGCATTAATTTTTGTGCACCTTCACAAATGTCTTATAAGAAGTTTTGGGGATGTTTGGGAATCTCGCAAAGATATAGTGTGGTTATATTCTTCAGGCTGTATGGCATACGTTCCCTTCTTCACAAATCGGCTTTCGTCATGGCTGCGTGCAAGAATGTGCCTGTCGGTAGCGTGCCTGTCGGCAGCGTGTTTATTCACATGCAAATACAAGAAGGTTTGTGCAACGCCACCACGATCGCGCCCCACAGAACGTTGTCCAGAGTACTCGAAGGCGGCTTTTGTGCTCCGAATGTCCATTGTAACCAGCGTTATCATAACGAACTGGCTCTCAACCAGAACAATTATGACATGATTGTGGTGTTAAAGGCTTTATACACTCGCTAATGAACGTAATAAGTAGTATACGTGCGTATTTTATAAGAATCGAAACCGATTAATATTTACAAGCCACTCTTAATCGTTTTCCAACCCTTCCAGGCGTAAAGAACAAATCGTGGTCTACTTGGGATGGCGTTCTATGAATTAAAAAAAAAATTACTCTTACTCTCTTGTCTTGAACTGAGGACCCGGCCAACTAATCAGCTCGACTATACTATTAAATAAATGTTTCTCCTCCTCCTCCTCAATGCAGTTTTCCTATAACGCATATCTGACTACTGGGGCGATATGGCTGGGAGAAATGAAACCGAAATATCAGCCATGTCTGAACAAACATACACTCTAAACTTTTTTTCCACCCATATACTCCCTAGAGGTTCTTTTTCGCCTGTCCTCTAGTGATCCTCCTTGTAGGAGTTTTTTTACTACATGGAACAGGGAGGTTTTGTTTACCTCCTCAAAACAGGGTGTTTTTAGGTGATAGAAAGGAGGTAGTTAGGGAGTGTTAAGAAATGTTAGGGAGAATTTAAGGAGATCAAAATGGAGTATTCTTTACTTCCTCAAGGCGTTTTTAAGTGATTTTTATGGACTTTTTAGGCGGTTGAATAGGAGCCTATTATGGCTCCCTTGGGAAGTACTTATGTTATTTTAGGGGTGTTTTGAGGAGGTTCAAGGGAAGCATTTACTTCTTTTGCATGGAGTTTTACGTTTTGTAGGCCTCGTGAGGGAGTTTTTAGGAGGTTCAAGGGAAGCATATATTTCTTTTGAATGGAGTTTTGCAAAGTTGGGGCGGTTTTGTAGGCCTTCCGAAAGGAGTTTTTTCAGGGCCACAAGGGAGAGTTTCTAGTTCCCTGCGGGAGTACTGATTTCACACGGTTTTTCTCGGTTTCAGGTTTATTTCAAACGAACTTTCGCATACAAGTTTACATGGTACATGGTGTACACAAGGAGGCTCCGAAATAAAAACTTTGGGCGACCTCCTATAAGAAAGCAAAAATGGCAAATTGCTAAAAACACGCCAGTTAGGAATGGAAGACAGCAATAGAATGCTAGTTGAACAAACCGTAGAATTAATATTACTACAAGAACTGGAAATACGCGAAAAACAAAGATAGGCGCAAACACAACCACATGGTAAGTGAAATCATTATATAATAATAGCGGGTCGGGAACGCGTCAGTACTTATCAGAACGCATCAGAACGCATCAGCACTCAGTACAGAAAGTGAAAAAAATGGTTGCAGTGGTTTACAACAACAAAAAAATTTCAGTTGGTGGTGAAATGAGCGATCTGTGTGCTAGTTGAACAAACTGTAGAAACAATATTACTACAAGAACTGGAAATACGCGAAAAACATATAGGCACAAACACAACGGCATGGTAAGTGACATCATTATATAATACTAGAGGATTGAGAACGCGTGAGTACTTATCAGTGCGCATCAGTACTCAGTACACAAAGTGAAAAAAATGGTTGCAGTGGTTTACAACAACAAAAAATTTTTTCATTTGGTGGTGAAATGAGCGAGAGCTGTGTAACGATTTGATATTGAAAGGTAACGAGCATTTTGTAGATGGTAAAGGCACAAGAGATAAATGATGTAGGAGACAGACAGCAATGAGATGGCTATGGATAAATGAGTAATATAAAGAACGAGAAATATGCTGCGGAAAATACCCGTGCGTTTTGTTAAAGACACAAATGCGCCAAGAAAAGTGACCCAGTCTGAGGGGTTAATTGCAAGGGTATAGAACAGAATGCGTGGTTTTGCGACAGCTTCTTCAGAGTGAGAAGAAAAAGCCATGTAATCGTGTTTTCCCGTTAATTCTAAGTTGATTCATTTGGCACCAGTTGCCAACATTATTTAGATAATTGTTTCAAGTTATATTAGTTGGTTAATATTATTGCTCACTGAAAGATAGCTGTATTATCAGCATACTGAAGGGCCCATCAAATATCCCCTGTTCAGTAAAAAAAAAAAAGAAAACGTCAGAAACATAATACGAAATTCTATCCAATGATTACAGGATTGAGAACAAATAAAATATTGGTGAGGGATATTGATGCGATAAAAGTTCACTAGTTCTAAATCCTTCACACGTGGTTTGGTGCTGGCAAGGTCCAAAAAGGCATGTTCCACAAACGTTAGAGCTCTGTGTGCCTTCTTGGGATATTGAATGTTGAAAACCCAGAACGATGCAAACAGACTACACAGTCCTCCCAGTAAAGATGATGCAGTCAAGACACTCTGGCCATCGATGCGGAGGCTAATTTCCCCGTTCGCGGAATGCAGGCAGGGAGTCAAAGGAACATCTACCTGAAAAAGCAAAAAAGAAAAAAAAAAAGACCCACATGTAAAATTCAAAACAGACACTATGGTTAAATGAACTTAATAATTCGGTACAGTAATAAAATTGTTATGCCAGGTTCCCTGCGAAGATTCAGTACTTAAATTAGGAATGCAAAGGCTTCATAAAACCAAGTGCCAGTACATTAACCATCGTGGCTTTTGCAGCAATAAAAAGATATTACTTCCGCACAATATACTCGAGCACAACTTTAAATGACAGTGAAGTTAAAATGCAAGTCTCTCTAGGTTGATAGATGAGCTCACGGAGAACACTATGATACCCCTCTTACACCTGGCATTTTTTTTAAAATAAGGTTGAAACTAGCAAAAACACGTTTTCACCAGAAGGGCTTAAGTGGCCTGACGCGCACAACTTCTTTCTTGGCTGCCGCTGGATGGTGCTACTCGTCCATACTTGGGGTGGCCGTACCGCTTTCCAAGGGAGCATGCGAGCTACGCATGAGAAAATCGTTCGACACCAAAACTTGCGGGGCCTCAAAAGGCCAATGTTTTTCTTCAGTGAAGCGTAAATACTGATCACAGGTCCAATGGAGAAACATTTTGCTTAGTGGTCTCGAACGGCAAATGACAGGGGAGTTTGGGGAAGCATGAGCGATTTGACCGGAACTGACCAAACTGCTTGGTACGTCGTAATGTTGTATTCAGTTGCTTGTATACTGCTATTAATCACCGCTGCTTCACTTGCTTCCGGTTTATCCTGATGCAAACAGCGACTGCAGTCGTGTTTGCGTCACGTTTGATGAGCAGTTGAACAGCGATTTCTCAGCACTTAAGGCATCTTGGCACTAAATAAATGCTGAAATGGCTATGCGGAGGTCCGACTTCCGTTTGAAATCAACTTGCTGGTTGTCTTCAATGACCCTTTAACAACAAGTTACCCTTATGCCTCATCACTGCAACCGATTGTTCCTCCGTGTGGTGCAAAGTGTGCTACTGTGAGTATTTTCAACGTGAAACGAACCGTTTCTGTGATTTGTAGGACTGATTCTGCTATTAATTACTGCAGTGACAACAAGCTATGAAAGAAAATCCCGCCATCTCCACGAAGTGAATGATGATGAGAGGGGGCGAATCTAAAATGCTTATCAGCAGACAATGTGACGCATTAAGTGCAAGCTGCTTTCATAGTGTGTGCATTGACATTAGGATATGGCCCCCTGGCAGAATGATGCGCTGCGCGAGATTTTGCCGTACCTAAAAGGACAGGCAACTCATTTTTACGGAGTATAGGATCTGTAAAAGGGTTGCGAGTTGGGCGAGTTGGTAATTATGCATTGCGAAAAATAAACTGCGTGCAAATTAACGAGGACAAGAACACATGAAGACGGCACAAGCGCACACTCGCAACTAGTTTATTATTGCACAATTCAAAGCTTTATATGCCCAAGCGCCCAATTGCCGCGCCCCCAATGCGTCACAGTTCTCGGCGCACTCAGACGAAAATACTAAAAAACCGCAACAACGAAACCACAAAACGAACTTTGAGGCGCAGGAAAGGCGAAAAATCAGCAAAGATAACCGCATCATACATGGATTAAGACCCCCCTCCCACCCCCAACACGCATTCCCAGAAGAAGCACCGAAATAGCGCTCAATGTGCGTCTAAATATGCGACTTCTCGATTAAGCAGGGCGATAGAGGGATGACTGATACATTCGGAACCAGCTTTTCTGATGTGGCTGCCTTCTACAATTTCTCGCGTTCGCTGGTTCTTATGTCGCAAAAGGATGGCTGTGCGCTCAAACACAGGGACACAATCAGGTCTGCATGCGCGGCAATGAGAAGATAAGTGGCTCAGGTCACGTTGAAAAATGAAAAAAAAAAAAAAAAATATACGGTACTTTTAGACGTCGTACGCTCGAGTTTGTGACAACGTACCCGTGTGCGGCTCTGTCCTGAAGTTCGGAGAAATGCAGGCGGGTTGTGTTATATTTCTCGTCTTGCATTACGCTTTCTTTTATATATTAGCGCCCTCTTTCCCGATCTCTCTACCTTCCTTCCCGCTTCCGTCTGACTGCGCTGATTTTCGCCAGCGCGAAGTAACCGTCACGTTGCTTTGAAACGACGCCGCGCGCGACAAACGATTTTATTTCGAATGCCCTGTTACAAACCGGCCTACAAAAGAATGCGAACGCATACCCCAAAACCCACAAACAAGTAAAATAATACGAGTGTGCGCTTTTTTCTTTGCCCGTGCGTGTACGAGCTGTGAGCGGCACGGGTACCCGGGTACTTCGCTGTTAACCCTATCCAAACGTTTGACAAACGCATCGACTGATGAAAGACCACTTACCAGCGAGCTGTCCACACCTGTCGCCGTATCCAAATGCTGTTTGCGGCCGTTCCTCGTGTGACAGGGGCACATGAAAATCTTTCCACCAAATGGCACTACTAGTCCTTCACAAATAAGAAAAAACGACGGCCCAAGGCGAGGCTTGAAGCTCCGGCCGCGCCGAGTCACCGGCCGCGCTGCGTTGATAGTTGTTTACATCCGGGCAGCCAGTCGTGCCGCCAGGGCAAGTTGAGTCGCTGCAGTCGGGTGCGTTCGCGCGCTGGCACGAGAATTTAAATCGTCTATGTATGCGCAAGCAAGCGAAGCAGATGAACATTGCAATTGTTTGCAATGGCGAGAACTGCATCTTCGTTAGCAGCAGAGTTTGACAACACCTATCGCCAAAATAAACAGATTGTGACAACACGGCCGCGCTCTCTGCCTGTGATCGCGCTGGTTGAAGCATCTATACGGGTATACGTACGGTATTGGTTTTGTAGCTGCGTGCAACCGTCGCGTCCTGCTTACTCGTTCTAATTAGCATTAGGCCACGGTTGAAGTGCTGGTGCACGGAAACAACAGAAGACTAACATGGCGACCGCCCGCTTGAGATGATTACCTCAGATAGGGCGTTTATTGTGGACGTGGTAGTATACAAGGAACGGAACGCCATCTCACAAATGGTGTTAAGTCGTTCTAAATCCTCCCTTTTGCTACCCGGATGGGCAACGGTACTACCATGGAGGTTCGTCCACTTCTTTAGATCATGCCTAGGGAGTACATTTTTTGCTATAGGTACTTTTCAGGGTACATTACTTGATTAAAACTCCATTTCCGGCTAGTTTGCGTTTACAGTGTAGTGTTACTGTATCTTTGCCGTAGACGTTACTCGTTTTGCTCAATAAACATCCATACTGGTTAGAAGCCTGGTATAAAACGAGCACACGCCTATGCACACAGTACGTTATTTGGAACTCAACCTACATTTTTTGCGCGCCATATTTAGTGCATGTCGGCATACTTTCAAGCCATGACAACGTAAAGTGATGTGATGTAATAGTTTCGAGCGTTCGGAAAGGTTGAAAAAACTGTTTTACCTTACAAATGATTACAGGGAATCGTGCTTCCTTCTGCCAAACCGACAGCCCCGAAGGCCAGAAATTTGTTCTGGTCTATTTTCTATTTTCTATTTGGTCTATCTTCTATTTTCGCTGTTGTCGGTTACTATCAGCTGGCTGTTCACTTTGTTCGAAAAATTCCTGAATACAGAATCTGACGCCCAGCTCCGACTCTTCACGCTCCGCACCGGACCGGCTTCGCAAGGAATGAGGAATGGGGCGACGCTGGCAATGTTTCTTCCATAGCGGTACCCAAAACTATACTTCAACTCACGCCTTGAGCGATTTTAAGTCTTTTATTATAATAAAAATTCACGCACACGCGAAATCTGGTGCGGAGAAGCATCAGACGTGAACCGAGCGCGACGAAACAGCACGGAGAGCGAGCCCGACTGAAGCAGACGACAAATGCGAGAATCCCTAAGCTGACGTCACGGAGGCGCGCTTCGCAGCGCCGCCCGTGGTCGCGCTCACCGCCAATACAGATTTCTGAAAGCAGTCGCCTAAGGATACTTGCGCATTAAAAAAAAGAAAAGGCGTGAGTCTGCACTTCATTCTAAATTTGTGCCCGGAAGGCGCTCTACGTCAGGTACTTAGAGAGCACGTTCTTCACCCCGTTTCTCTTCACTCCGTCATATGTTGTGCAAGTAAACAATGCCTGCCAGCACGACACTTTCGAAACAGTGACTACAAACCAGCACGACAGGAAACTATTTCGACAATAAGTTCGAACTTTCGCAGTACGCTGGGAAAGATTGAGGCACTAAAAACATTCATTAACACGTACATGCTCGGCAGATATAATTTGCACTAAAAACGGGCTTTCTCCAAATACAGCTGACAGCGAACTCGCCCTCTCGACTTCGTTTACACTTTTTGGTAACGATAACATAACCTGCATTCCAACCATCCGCCATATCAGTCGACTCACCACTATAGAACTCGTATGGGTAAAAGCTTCATTAGGTAGTGTAACGTGCCTTATTGGTTCCAGTTATAGGCCGTCGGATGGCATCCCAGACTTCGCTAATTTGCTAGGCGAGTCCCTTGAATTAATTACGCTCACATTTCCAAATTCCGTACTAATTTTGGCGGGGGCTTCAACTACCCCGAAATAGAGTGGCCAACTTTATCCGTTATACCTAATCTTTGCCAAACAGTCTGACCAGGCCATCACCCATGTATGGGAAGAAATTAGTGCCCCCGAAATGATTCACTGCGCACTTCGTTTGCCACGCACGGACAAAGGGAAATTACAAGACTAATTCGGAACTTTGCACGCGCCGATACAAAAAAGATAAGTAACATGATGAATAGTTTCGCATGCAACTTTGTAACCAACTTCAATAATCAAAATGCGAACGAAAACTTGATTGTATTTCTCGGTAAACTCAAAGAAATTGAAAGCGCACGCGTACCTCTCTAACGACAATCAAGAAAGTTATTAACGACCCATAATTTACGGGAGGAGCAAAAACATATTTAAACAAAAAGAAAAGAGCGCACAGGAAGGCAGCAAGAACGAAGGCCGCAGAGGATTGGTTAAACTACAAAATATTAGTAGTGAGGCAAAGATCCAAAATCAGATAGCCTCCAACGGGTGCCTTATGGGACTGTATGGTACCGTCAGTGAGTTAATACATGAGGTTCATACGAGAAATTACTTTAGAAGTGGTTTCAGAGAGATTTTGAGCATTCGGTTAAAGGAAGCGTGTTACCCGCATCATTTTTTTTAGCTGTTGAACCGCTCCGTTATTCTTAGGGTTCAGCACAAGCCAAAGTCTTTGTGCGTCACTTCTTAAAGTATAAGAAATGGTTTTATTAAAGTATTTATTTTGTAGCGTGAGCTACACTGGTCGAGGTTGAGCAGTTTCGCGTGGCTCTGGCTCCTGGAGAGCCGTGCTGCGCATGCGCGAGGAGCAGTGACGTCACACGGCGCACAGAACGTTGCTCGCTGCCCGGCGTCTCACACACCCCACGCGCCCAGCGTCCTCGCCGACCTCCGTTCCGCACGTGGCGGCCCGGTCCACTTGATTATCATGCGAGAGTTGGCCGGGTGTGGAACCGATGGCTCGCGCGTTGCAGCAACACCGGCGTGCGCCTGTGGAACCAGCTTAGCTCTGGGGCAATTGGTGACGCTGCGCCGGAGCCGCTTGATTAATATACATGTGTCACATAATTCGTGTACCATGTGTGTGTGTGTTTGTCATTGAAGCAGCAGTAAGCATGGTGATCAAGCTAATCCTAGACAACCAGGAAAACTAAGAATAACCTGAACCTTAGCTCAGGCTACGTATATCCTGGCATAGCCGAGCTAAGCCACTACTTTTTTTTTTTGTAGATTGGATTGGAAAAGACTTTATTGTCAAGGACCCATTTACGGCTCCAGCTCAACGCGGCCTAACGTTGCATCGCCTTTCGCAGCCCTACTGACCATAGCTCCTTTTCGGAGCCCGGGCCTCTCGGACGCGGCGAAGACCTGCTGGATGGCCCACTCTTGATCCGACTTGCTGGCCGACTCGATGGCTCCTTGAAGTTTTACTGGATACATCTCGAAACTGACACTGTCCGGTTCCCTGAGTCACTTTTGCAATCGAGAGGCTTCCGTCAACTATATACACAAGCCCGGCCCTGACGGCGTAAATACTATAAGATACTTTAGATTACTTGCCCTCGATCAGCCTACTAAGTTATTGGCACTCATTTTACAGCAATCGCTACAAACTGGGTCTGTCCCA
The DNA here is from genome assembly GCF_048455015.1 of Haemaphysalis longicornis. Classification (NCBI taxonomy): domain Eukaryota; kingdom Metazoa; phylum Arthropoda; class Arachnida; order Ixodida; family Ixodidae; genus Haemaphysalis; species Haemaphysalis longicornis. Next base: position 10,692,680 of record NW_027526422.1, on the reverse strand, counting down.
AGAGACTATAGAAAGCTGCGCACATCAAACCTTTCTTTAAATCTTGGGTAAAACGCACCATACGATATATAGACCTATATATCCTTGTCATCTATTTGCAGCAAATTATCCGAGCACATATTGTAGAGCCATATAATGACCTATCTAAGCCAAAGCAACCTTCCGCTTCACGGATTCCTGCAAAACCTTTCATGACAAACCAAGCTTTATTCATTAGTGACTGACCTTCACAAATCCCTTCACTCGTCCCTTGATACTGATGCTATTTTCATTGATTTTTTAAAGCCTTCGACCGTGTGCCTACTCAATATTAGCAGCCTAAACCTTGATTGCGATATAACGGTGAATTGATCGATTGACCGCCCTGACGAAGGCAAGTCTCTTTGCTGAAACGTTAGCAACCATCGCGGTTGCTACCTTGCTGGAAGATTTATTTTGTTGTGTTCCCTTGATTGATTGTAGGGTTTAACTCTCCGGCGCAACGCAGGCGATGAGGCGCGCCATAGTGGAGGGCTCCGGATTAATTTTGACCACCAGGGCATCTTTAACGTGCGCCGAAATCTCGTACGCACGGGCGTTTTTGCTTTTCGCCTCCATCAGAAAAGCGACCGCCGCGGCCGGGAATCGAACCCGCGACCTCGTGCTCAGGAGTGCAACGCCTTAGCCACTGAGCCACCCTGTTCCCTACCATCTTCCAAGCTTTATTGCTTTCGAAGCCTCTGTGGGACGCCCTGACGACCGTACGCCGGGCTCTACTTGGGTCCGTTATCTCGCTGCGCCTCCTGATTCCGTCAGTCGCTTGACATCGAGCATTGCAGCGAGCTAACGACAAGGCGAGCCCCTAAAGTTCTGTGCCCTGAATAAAACAAGGTTCACTTTGCGTTCATGGTTTTTTTTTTTTTTTGAACTCCCATGCATAGCATGAAAGTATATGCAGCAGGGGAATCGTGCAGACCACGAAGTTACGCGACTTCGGTATGGAGCTTCCTTTCACGCACAGGAAAAGCAACTTCTACGTACGTTTCTATACCAATAACAATCTACAGTGAAGAGTACAAAAATTCTGACAGTTGTCTACTAATGTGGAAACATCCTTTCCAGCCGCTATTTTATGCAACGAGCCTCTATAGAGTCGGCTTCACCTCTATACAGAAGTGAATTGGTGTGACGGCAAGAGTAATGTATGTATGTATGTATGTATGTATGTATGTATGTATGTATGTATGTATGTATGTATGTATGTATGTATGTATGTATGTATGTATGTATGTATGTATGTATGTATGTATGTATGTATGTATGTATGTATGTATGTATGTATTGTTCATTGGAAAGGGAAGATCCACAAACATGCGTAAATTGTCTCGCCTAGGGTGCAGACACCGGAACGACTGCTGGTGTAGGGGGGGATAGGAAGGGAGGAAAGAATACATAGAGTAATGTAAGCGGTCTTAATATCCCAGTATGAAGGCACCATGTACCCAGGAATTTTAGAATGCGACAGGTAGTAGCTTTCAGGGTGTGAATCGCCGTTTCGCAGTGCAGCAGTCTGATAGCCTGCCTGCCTCTCCACACTTTTTAAAAGGAGAAGCTTTATTGTTCTCGCTGGTGCCGTTTTACGCCAATACGCCCTGCAGGAAAGACAGCTTTCTTTGTCGGTGGTGGATGACTGATCGGGGGCGAAGTGAAAGAAAGAACGCCTCCGCTGGCTGGAATCAAACCTTGGTCCCTCACGTCATGGAGCCGGCGTTTATCCGATTGCTCCATTTCGACATGCTCGAAGCGAAGACCAAGCAGCAGGTACCAATTCGTGCCGTACACCTTAAAGCCAAACGTTAGGCCTACGCAGGGCACACCCGAGAGTTGATGTGGCTATTCTGGAAGAGGGCTGCGTACCTCCAGAGTAGCACATCCTCGCAGTGTGAGATTGGCCAACCAAAGAATCAATCACGAGAAAGCTTCGCGTTCAACCATCGTCATCGTTAGACGGAAGGGTGCATGACTTTTATTGGCGAAGCACCTTAAGGCCGAGGGTCGTCCGGCGTCCAACGTCCGTGCTCAGGGTACAGCACCGTGTAAATCTAAACACTTGCGAACAAAAGGTTCACAAAAGGGTAAGAAGAACAAAATGAAAGGTTCACAAAGGTTAGAGAAAGAGAGAGAGAGAGAGAGTGCTCCTGGAGAACCGTGCTGCGCATGAGCGAGGAGCATTGGATTGGATTGGATTGGATTGGATTGAAATGGACTGGATCGGCTTGGAAATCTTTTTAGCCGTAGTAAGCACTCTCACGGGTGATTTACTCTGAGAACGATCTCCAGAGCTTCGCCCACTCATCATGATTCATTTCGTGGAGATGCGTGAATTTTTTTTTATTGCGCGAACTTTTTTGTCAACCGGGATGTGGGGGACTTCTCCCTCAGATCGGCCAGGGAAGGCATGAAAACGTACCATCAGATAGTTATGCGCTGCCGTTTTGACATAAACAAATATCATCCCCGTCCTAAACCCCTCAACAATATGCAGCAAGCCACCTGAAAATTACCATTGATTTATCCCGGCACTTACCGACCCTAATGCTCTCTTTGTAAAGACGAAAGACGAGATTTAGTTTACCCCACTCCTTGTGGTCTGCAGTTACCTAATCAGAGCAGTTGGAGGGCGAGATGCTCAGCACCCACCCGTCGATGCAAGTTTCGACCTTGAAACGAGCGCTGGAGGTTGCTGGAAGGCATAATCTTGCGCAACCGCCCGCTACCAATAACCCACCATCCCTTGCCCCTTTTTGGACGAAATTAAAGTTTTATTTATCAATTCATTAAGCAGGCCACCATTGCCCTGCCAACGAAGTATAGCAGGTTAAAAAAATTGAATCTTAAAATTTCGTTTTTATTGAGGTATACTCTAAAGTAAAATATTAAGCAAGGTAATCATTGAAAAATCATGCACCCCTCCGTCTAACGACGACGATGGTTGAACGCGAAGCGTTCTCGTGATGGACTCTTTAGTTGTTGTCTGAGTTTTCCAAACCGCTTCGACCATGTCAAATTTAAAAAAAAAGCTGCAGTGATTTGCATCTTCTTGGATGGCTGATAGCTTTTGTAGGCTGTAATAAGTACAGTTTTTCATGCAGTAAAGAAAAAAAAACTGACAAAATATAGCAATCGAATGGATGCCGGTTTCATAGCACGAGGGACCCAGGTTCGAATCAGGCCACTGAGGCGTTTTTCTTTTTTTCCTCTCTTTCACTTCACCCATTATCGTGATCATCGTCAGAGAAAGTTGGCTTTCCTGCAGGGCGTTTTTGCGTTACAAGCGCCATCAGTGAGAACGCTAAAGCTTCGCTTTAAAACATGTTCTTTACGTTGATTTAGCGCTCGTTTTGTGTGCATGTACAATGCTTGCATAATCGCAGCGAGGCCTCTACAGGTCAAACCATATGTTTTATATCGCCTGCACGCAGCCAGTAGTGGGATATTCTGCGGGCGGCCCCCAAAACCATAGTATTTCAATATTGGCGCGCATTTCTTTCCTTGAGTTGCGACAGCGAATAGGGAGGGCATTGATAATGCAGTGGTTTATGGGCACTAAGCTGATGGTATGTAAGGTCGTACCATTTATATATATATATATATATATAGCGAATCAGAATAGGAAATGAGGGGCTCGTTGAAAATAACACAGAAATAAGGGTTGGCAGTCGAGAAAACCTCGGAAAGCAAAGGGGAGGATGTGGTAGATCATTGAAACAGATTAAGAATTTGGAAAGAAAGAAAGAAAGTGAAGAAAAAATGCCCGCCAGGTGGGATCCGAACCCACGACCTCCAGAATACCGGTCTGGTGAAATCGCACCAGACCGGTATTCTGGAGGTCGTGGGTTCGGATCCCACCTGGCGGGCATTTTTTCTTCACTTTCTTTCTTTCTTTCCAAATTCTTAATCTGTTTCAATGATCTACCACATCCTCCCCTTTGCTTTCCGAGGTTTTCTCGACTGCCAACCCTTATTTCTGTGTTATTTTCAACGAGCCCCTCATTTCCTATTCTGATTCGCTACATGCATAGCGAGGGCCTCGGTTCTGGCAGTCTTGTTGCCAAAGGGAGCTTAAGAGGGTTCAAAGCTGGTCGACCACTCTGGACATGTCGTAGACACTCGAGTCACGACCCGGGGGTTAAAAAGAAGGTCCCCTTCACCCCGATTAGTCCGAATGGCGCTGGCTACCACCCCCAAGCACAGGAAACAAACATACCTAACATAAATACCCCAGAAAGTGAATGGGAAAATCGCCCCGCCGGTAGCGTAGTGATTATCGCACCAGACCGGTATTCTGGAGGTCGTGGGTTCGGATCCCACCTGGCGGGCATTTTTTCTTCACTTTCTTTCTTTCTTTCCAAATTCTTAATCTGTTTCAATGATCTACCACATCCTCCCCTTTGCTTTCCGAGGTTTTCTCGACTGCCAACCCTTATTTCTGTGTTATTTTCAACGAGCCCCTCATTTCCTATTCTGATTCGCTACATGCATAGCGAGGGCCTCGGTTCTGGCAGTCTTGTTGCCAAAGGGAGCTTAAGAGGGTTCAAAGCTGGTCGACCACTCTGGACATGTCGTAGACACTCGAGTCACGACCCGGGGGTTAAAAAGAAGGTCCCCTTCACCCCGATTAGTCCGAATGGCGCTGGCTACCACCCCCAAGCACAGGAAACAAACATACCTAACATAAATACCCCAGAAAGTGAATGGGAAAATCGCCCCGCCGGTAGCGTAGTGGTTATCGCACCAGACCGGTATTCTGGAGGTCGTGGGTTCGGATCCCACCTGGCGGGCATTTTTTCTTCACTTTCTTTCTTTCTTTCCAAATTCTTAATCTGTTTCAATGATCTACCACATCCTCCCCTTTGCTTTCCGAGGTTTTCTCGACTGCCAACCCTTATTTCTATATATATATATATATATATATATATATATATATATATATATATATATATATATATATATATATATATATATATATATATATATATATACAGTCAAACCCGTTTATAGCGAACTGCAATATGCACCGAGATTAGTTCGATATATCCAATAGTTCGATATAGCCCAACACGCCCCCCCCCCCCTCACCAACTCCGCCATCCGCGTATGCAGAAACGAACACAGTACAGTAGCCAGTACCATACCAAAATAATCCATTTATTGCCAGTTATAAAGCTACTTTCCGCCTTAACTGTCCACGTTGCAAAAAAAAGCGGTGATTTTTGTTTTCACTTTCGTTTTGGCGGCTTCAACTAGCATAGCATTCTCTACACGAAACATTGTTTGCACCAGTTCGAGTCCGCGTCCTCAAAAATCTAAGAAGCATTGGCGGAGCACATCGACTGCCGAAAGCGCCGGTCGGATTTCACTCGCGAAATCATCGGGAACGCTGGCGAGCTCTTCCCACAGTTAACCGATGCTGCTGTCTTGGTCCGGACACGCTGACTGGGAGGGTTCCGTCGCGAATCCCGCGCGTCGGAAACAGTTACGGAGAGTATTGGGTGTCACGTCGCTCCGTGCAAGGCGCAATTCTCAGTCGCGGCTCTTGCTCCGTGGTCGCGGTCAATCACCATCTATATCGCCGCTCCGAGATCATGCATTTCGGCGGCCATTCTAGGTGCCGAGAGCTCGATATATCCGATGTGAACTTCGTTATAAGGAATATATTTCCCATGTATTTCCGTAACTGAATTATTTTTGTTCGATAAATAGCATAATTCGCTCTATCTGGGTTCGTTATAGCCGGGTTTGACTGTATATATATATATATATATATATATATATATATATATATATATATATATATATATATATATATATATATATATATATATATGGAGCAAACAGCATGGAACATGGTAGGGAACACTAAGGCAAGTCTCTTTGCTGAAACGTTGGCAACAATCGTGGTTGCTACCTTGTTCGAAGTTTTGTTGTGTTACCCACCACCTTCCATATATATAGGGTGAAAATTTCTTTGAGCATGTTGTAGATTCCCCTCCTAAATGCCACTACTTTATTTCTGTTTTGTTGTAACCCGGTTGTTCGTATTTCGCCTCTCCGTTTCCCTGCCTTAGTTACGAGATGAGCATATTGTCACGCACAGAAGAACAAAGCCAAGTTCTTGTAGAAATTAACGTTTATTACAGCGAACTTGTGCTCCGTAAAGCAGTTAAAGAAAATACAAGAGGCCAAGAAGCCGTCATCGGAGCGACGTGCACAGAATAACGTCGGCGAATCTAATGCGAAAGCGTCTTGTCTGCCCGCATTTGTGTATAGTTCTCTCCATGCTGGAAACATCGATTAAGATCGAGAACGTCTGAGATTACAGAAGAACAATCTAGGAAAGTCAGTGTAAAGCAATATTTATTTCTTATCAATCCGAGATTGCCGGTGCCGCATGCAAACGAAGAAGTAAACACGTGCTTCACTTAGAACACAAAATAAGACAGTCGGGCGCGGCCAGACGCTGGCAACAGAATAGAAGTAAATAATTCAAAAGGCAAAGTTCGCAACTGCTTTTTTTGTTATTTATTTATTTATTTATAAAATACTGCAGGCCACAAAAATGGCTAAAGTAGGAGTAAGAATAAGATAAGAATATGATAAGAACAACGATAAGAATATGACCAATTCCATAGTCGTGCAGGTGTAGAGAAAAAAAACTGACAGATATAAAAAATATTCACAAGTAACATAAATCACATTTTAAAGTAATTTTCAAGAGATTTTATTAGATTTCCAGACTCGAAAATATGGTACCCCAGTTAGTTCCAGTCTGGTTTTGTGCCGTTTCCGGTTTTCTAAGCGACGCTGCCTGGCCAAGTCCCACAAGCCGTTCTGTTTGGCTTTGACAGGCCCTGTCTAAAAGTACCCTTCTTGAAAGATGGCAGTAAGATTATTTATTGTTACTACAATTATGCTTAACCATTTCGTACCAGACGGTGATCCAACGTAGCTGGCCGTAATTTGATCCCTGAATCGCAACGGTTCCGTGAACAAATCATGCGTACGGTCGTCTCGGCCCTCATTCATTCTTCATCTCCTCTTGAGATGAGCGTTCTCAACGTATACCCTCCAGAAAGGATGTTTCGTGTCATTCACTAACGCAAAGAGGAGTGACAGATTGAATAGCACTTCCATTAGAGGCTAAGGCTGTTGGCGTCTCCTGTCGTCGTCGTCGTCGTCGTTGTCGTAATCGTCATCTCATGTAGTCATGGTACGAAAGCACCGGTAAACTCGTTTACGCCTCGCGCTAAAACGTAACGCGCGCTAAAAAAAAAAAATCGGGACACTCGTTTACGCCTGGCGCTTGAGAGCTTCGTGCTTCAAAGACAAGAGACTTTATAGCCAAGCAAAAACAATAAGGCGCCAAGAATACAGTTTACACTTCATGCATCGCCCATCCCCAGGTTTCACTTTAGTGGAAATGGCCTGGTTTTTTTTTTTTTTTTTCTGCCGCCAACGATGGCAGAAACCAAAGATCTCGGAGAAAGCGACACGAACAGCTTCTCTGTGTTTTTCTGGGCAATGTGAAAGTTTCTCCTTCGAAAGCCATAACATTCTTTTGTTGTTGCTGTTGTTTTTTTTTTTTTGTTGTTGTTGTTGTTGTTTCTTCATGTTTTTGGAGACTACATATACTAACGATAACATAAGTTCTTGACCGCGTTGCCAAATTCTGAGGAACTTCAAGCTTCTGTCCCCCTAATAAGAAAGCTGTAGTTTCTTAAATATTCTGCAGGACGTCATTGCAAATGTTCTTGACTGCGTTGCCAAATTCTGAGGAACTTCAAGCTTCTGTCCCCCTAATAAGAAAGCTGTAGTTTCTTAAATATTCTGCAGGACGTCATTGCAAATGAGGGACCACACTGTGTTTTTTTAAAGGTGGTGCTTATTCCTTTCTACTGCTGGGTCTTCTTTTAGATAGAGAGGTTTTCTAGAAATATGTCGGAGACGCCACAATCTCCCCAATTTGCCAGTTCTTTATTTCTATAGAAGCCACGCCTAGCCGGTTTGTTTGCTGGTCTACAACAGCTGCGTTTGCTACAAGGAATGGACTGCAAACAACAAAGCAGTAACGGCTAACAGCGGCTACCCGAGGCGCTTGTCAAGCAATAATTGTCGTCGGCCCACTTCTGTCCCACCACACCACCTAGACAAGAAAGCTTTAGTACAAAGTCATTGATTTGCGGGCGCCGTGGTGATCACATTGCTGATTCGAGCGTAACTAAAAAGCAAGAAACATCGCTATGCGCAGCTGAGACGGGGTTGCATTTGGCCTCATTTTACGAGGTAGGGATCAGGTGTCGAAGCTTCGCAGATATAGGGCCTTCTTTGCGAGTAGGGGTTGGGTCCCGCCGCTGCGATCCTCTTGACTGCGCTGAGCGATTCAATCGATCGGCAAATGCGGCTACACGAGCACGGTTGCGTCCGCGTGCGCCTCGTGGTGGCAGCGACGCCGAGAACGCGCGTTGCGCGCGCAGCTTCGACTGGGCTGCTCTCGCCGCTTTTGCGTGACAGCTTGTTTCGAGGGCGGAAGTATCGCGCCGTTTCCAGGCAACACATGCCGAGCGGCCGAGCCTACTCGCGCCCTCGGACAGCGCCTCCCACATGCTAAAGGCTCTCCCTTGCCGTGGCATCGTAACGCCCTCCGATGACCGCTGTCTGCTTTTCTTTTCTTTTTTTTTTCTGACAGAAATTGAGGAAGGACACGACGAACGACCGATACAGACAACCACCTGAAAGAGAAAGGAGGCTTGAGAGGGTCATGCTGGGCATCCTGCCTAGAAGGCGTTGCCTATTCCCTTCTTCCGCTGCGTAGTTGCAAACCTAGGTACCCCGTTATCCTTTGACCCGTCGTGGAGGGGTTAGCGGGGACGAGCGTTGCGGGAGCTGCGCTGGCTGTCGCCGGCTCGCATCATTTAGGCCACCTCGTAAAAGCTATATTGCTCCGGTTTGAATATATTCTTTCTTGCGCCTGCTATATTCGTTTAAAGATATTGTTTCCGCAGAGGGTGCAACCGGAATTCTATTTACAGTGAAGGCTGTCCTAAAAGGAGACAGCTTCAATACAATGCGTTTGTTTATTCTTCATACACTTATATATATACGGGGAGTGCTGTCTTATGGGTGCACGAATGGCTGCAAAAACAGCCGCTGGGGTAAACAGTGCACAGAGAAAGAATAAAAATGACACGGGCCCTTTGCCATGCTTCTAAAGAGGTGTGAATGCGATTTGCGTTAAAGGTAACCGATGCCTATCTTGGGCGCAGTCGACTTGTTTGAATGAGGGGAAATAGAAGCTTGAAACGTAGCGTTCTATTCTGTTGAACGAAAGATGACTCCCGAGCGCGTTGCTTGTATTCCCATTCAAAGCCCTTATTTTGCCCTTCTACCCTGCAGCTTCGACGTCCCCACTCAGTTGGCAGGGATTGCAGTATCTTGGGATTGCGCCCCAGCGGGAGCTTTGCGGGCGCTGAACTACCGCAGCCTCGTCGTCCCCGTTCGTTTACTCGAATGCCCGTTGGCTGCACCTTCTGAACTGTCGTTTTTGTTCGGTAACAGAGTCATCCCTTCCCTGCTCGATTCAGTCTCTCTTCTTCCGCCGCTGCTGCTTCCGTGATGGCACCGGCAGTGACACCCTTTCCAGTCACGACGTCCATGATGGTGTCTTTCTAGTGTGACGCCACGTTCAGTCATAACGTCACTCGGGCCTTCGAGCACCATCCTGCCAGCCCACAACAAACGTTTTTCGTGAAATTGACCTTTAAGTATCCATACAGAATCCTTAGTACGTGCTAATCACCTTCCTTAAGTATTATGATTATATAAAGCCAAGAAGACGGTACCTATAAGTTTTAACTGTCCTTTTGTAAATATGCGTTAGCGCAGAAAAAAATGTCCGAAGATGAGAGGAAAGTTGCTCCAGCGTTGGCTTTCACTGCAGCTTCTGCCCCCTGCCACACAAGTTACCATAAACTATCGCAAATAAGAACTTAAATTAGAATAACTTATTGTGATGCTTATCAGCCAACGCCGTAATAATTTCCTAGTTGGTAACTTTTGTTTCGCTATCTTCCCCTCAGCATAATTATGCTTGCTGTGGAGCACGCTTTCAAGGCGGCGACGATGATCAGCTCGTAAGCAGCGGGAAAACCCCAACCGGGTTGCGCGAGCTGAAACTCCACGGCCAATGATGAGTGCTACCAGAGGTCCTAGCATCCGGCCGCGGTTCCCAAGAACGACGCCAGGATCCCAGAAAGTACACCCACACCTGTACTGGGAGTACCGTCCCACACATCCTACCCTTGCCAGGTCCAGCTCCGCACCAGCTCAGCCCCACGGTGCCCGCCATGTTCTGATCTCGCTCGTTCGTGCCGCACGCATCCTTCTTGTCTCCGGTACGCGATGGTGTCCAAGTCTCTCTCTTAGAATCGGCAACGAAATCCAATGAACTCCGGAGGCCCTTCTCGTCCAGTTTTTGTTTGAGATGTGAGGTTCGCGAGGCTACGTGCCTGATGGAAATCAAGCTAGCGGATGCTACCAGGACACATCCGTCGTGAGTGTCCCCGTGTGATAGCTAATCGCCAAAATACCAATAGCCATCGGATTTAGAGAATGCAGTCTGAGCTGCTGATGGTCACCAAGTCATCGCCGACGGCCCCAGAATTGACTGGTGGCGAGAAGTTGTGTTTTTTACCCGCTGGTTGCCGTGTTTAAGCGCGGAAATCGCCCATAGCACCCCACGTTTCTGTTCACGCGTTTGGAACGGATGTTTACACATTGGTTGACACTGGCGGCAGTTTGTCGCTAATTAGTGTTACACTCTTTGAACACTGCCGAACACCTGGTGTGAAGTTGCGCAAATGCAGCGCCCGTTTACAAGTGACCAATGGTGCTGTTTTCCAAGCGCGTGGTGCTGTGCGCTTATACACTTATTACGCGAGCAGAAGGTGTCCGCCGCGATTTATGTGCTGCCCTGGCTTAGAGGTGCCCATGATTTTGGGCGCAGGCTTCATTATCCGTGAGGCCCTACAGCTTGACTTGGTGGGAGGTGGTTGTAGATTGGGTAACGCTGCAGAATTGATATCTTTTGAGGCGTCAAACCATATCTGTACCGTGCCAAAGTCAGCCGCAGTGGCAACGCAATCGACGTTGTCTGAGCGAATCGCGCAGTTGATGGAAAAGTTCCCTTGCATTGGACTCTGAGCGAGAGCACTTCGCCAGTGTGCTGGAACCGTTCGCTCTATGATCACGGACGGGCCCTCTAGACAGACAAATGTCCTCCAGCATCGCATTGGCGCGGGGTATGCGCCTCCTTGGAGCTGCAACCCACGGCCACTCAGCATCCCCAAAAAGGTGAAACCGGACGTCGCACTTGAGGAAATGCTGAACACGGGGGTCGTGCGGCCGTTGCAGAGCGCCCACGCGTCTCTGGTTGTGTCTGCCCCAAAAGAGGATGGCAGCGTGCGTCTTTGCGTGGATTACCGCCATCTCAACGACGTAACCGTGAGAGACGCATATCCTTTTCCTGCCGTGGAGTTTTTGGTTTCCTTGCCTGAGCTTGCTTAACCACTTTGTACTGCTCACGCGGCTTTTTACGAATTGAAATGCACCCAGATGACATTCTTAAAATAGCTTTTGCGTGGTCTTTTCGAGTTCTTGCGTATTCCGTTGGGATAAAGAACTCACCGAGCTTATTGCAAAGATTAGTGGACATTGCTCTTGATGCACGCCATAAGTACGCGATGGCCTCTTTGGACGACGTAGTCGTCTTTTCGCGTACTTTTGAAAAACATTTCGTGCATATTAGAGGTGTGCTTGACCGCATAAAATGCGCCGGTCCCACTATTATTCCCAGACAGGTGTAGCTCGTGGCAAGAAAGGTTGACTTGCTCGGCTCTGTTGTAGACAATGTGGAGCCGCATCCGAACGATTCAAAAATGAAGGAAATTACAGAATATCCGGGCCCGCGTGACGTTAAAAGTTTGCACCGCTTCTTGTCATGATAGCCTTTTACCGCAGCTTCATCCTTTATTGCCTGCTGAACCAGATTCTTTGCAAAGGCGCGAAATGTGAGGAGGCTGAACAGTAACCTTCTCAGTCACTGTCACGCGCGATCGCTGGAACATCGTCGTTAAAAATACCAAACCTGAACAAACCTGAAGTCTTACAAGCCATTGCTATTATGCTCGCTGTTCGCGATATCACACTTTGCTAGCGATATCATCGTTGCTCGCGATATCCTGTGCCCTTACCTCCGCAGCCCGTGCGGTAATTGATATTTGTTTGTAGTGTACGACCATTTCCCAACGTGGGTAGAGCCCTTCCCACTACGTACGTGCCGTCAATACCTAGAATGTGTGGAGGTGCCTAATGGAAGTGTTTTCGGGGTTTGGTTTTCCCGCACAGCTGATGACTGATAACGCCACGTATTTCACGAGCAAGTTGTTTGAGGGCAACTGTCTAGCAGAAAGCGTAAAACACAAGCGTCCTACCACATGTCACCCTCAGGCAAACATAACTGAGAGTATTTCAAGGCGATGCTAATTGCTCAAACGGGGCTATACAAGGACTGGGATGGTAAGCTGCCAGAGATTGCTTTTGCCACTCGTGCACGGTGAATCGTTCAACTCAGTTCACGACGGGTTACTAGGATTACGGTCGGGGGACTCCATTTCCTCTCGACGAGACGCTTATTCCAGAAACAGACGCGGGTTCTGGTCTGTTGCTCCGTACAATGACCGGTCGCAAGCGCCTGCACGACGCTATACAGGCTGCCCAAGAGCAGCTTGACGTTGCTCGCCTCCAGCAAGCGGACCAGTACAACCGGAGCCCTCGAGGTGTTCAGTTTGCCGTTGGCGACCTGGCTCTCCAACACACCCATACGCTGAGTGACGCTTCACGCATGCAGTTTTCCGCCTCGCTATAGCCCCGAAATGGGAGGACATGTTTTCTGTAAGCGAGATGCCATCTTTTACGCAACCGAAGCTCGGGTGAGCATTGTTTGTTTGTTGTTGTTGTTCTTGTTGTTGTTGTTTTTCGACGCTGCTCATTACAAGCTGGCATTTCGTTCATGCGACACCTGTCAATTCCATATGTCTTACTCACTTACAATATTGTTTTTTTTTTCTTCTGAATTCTTGGTTTGCCTGCAATGCATTTTCGCTCTGATCGGTCCTGCGAGCTGTACTATTTTTATCTGAGGGCGTCCAATTTGGCGTTCCGTTTGGTTTGGGGGCCCTAATTTTTTCTCTATCTCTTTTCTTTCCCCTTTTCAGTACCGCAGCCATGCTTGCGTCTCCGGTGGCTGCGCCCTCTTCGGGAGTGGAGGTTTTGACGATGGGTGCTCGGCGGATCCTTTCCCTGCGTGCCCCCCTGAGCTCCGTCCCTGGATGCGGACTTCGTGGCTTTTAAGCTTGCCCCGGCGCCGCTGGTTTCCTCCACTGTGCTTCCTCGGCGTGCGTGCTGTGGGCTTTCAGCCGGGAAGTTCGGTCGCGCTTTCGGTTCCCCTTCGGCGCTGCTTTCTTTTGGCCAGGTTGGAGGCCATACCTCTTCGCTCCGAAGATGCCGGTCGCGGCATCATCTGTTAATGGGTTCCTCCAGCAACGCCAGTGACCCGCAGGCGTCTCCGGCGGTACCTGTGCTGGCCTGATGCTGTGACTACTTCCAATGGCTGCATCTGCGGAGGACACCCTCAAGCTTCTAAGTTGCTTTCAGGCAGCTATTTCGTGAACTATGGCATCACCTTGGCTCTTCCAAGTATATTCTGTACAACTTGCTCTCGGCTCACTCTCGGCTAGCTTGAAGACTGTGTCTCAACCTTTTTTTCAGAAAGGGGGGCGGGGGTGTGATAACCGGTCAACAGTGGTTGGGGTCCATCCCAAGAGAGAGACTCGCACACCGCCGCGCACCGGGGACAAGAATGATGCGCGCAGAATGAGCGAGATCCGAACATGGCGGACAGCGCGGGGCTGAACAAGGGCGGAACTGGTCCTGGCCAAGATGGGACGTGTGAAACGAGAATCATAGTAAAAGTGTGCTTTCCGGATACTCGGTGTCGTTCTTGAGAACCACAGCCGAGTGCTATAGGCTCCCAGTTCCCCGGTACCACAGAGGGTGCGAGAGAAATCTGACAGAGGGTGCGACTGAAATCTGACGGGGTCGCATTTCACAATGCATATTGTCAAAGACAGCATACATACAGCTTTAGACGCATAATATATTGCTGTGAGAGAATACGGACAAACTACGGTACACAAAAGCTAACGTTTATGATCACTGAACTATTGAATGCTCATCCAGCCATTACAACCATGGTGCAAGAAAGCCGCTCAGTAATTTCGTTTAAAAAGGCAATACACACACATCTACTAAAGCTTCAACAGTAAATTTGTTTTTCTTTTCTTCTGTTTCTCTTTTTCGTTTTTCTTTTTCCTTTCTTCTTTTTTCTGCCAATTTCATTTTAGTTCGCATCCCTCAGGCTGACTTTAAAAATAGACGTGTATGGATGTGTCCCTTTTAGTAAGTTGTGAAGACAGATGAATTTAACTTTGGTTGACTTTAAAAATCGACGTGTACGGATGTGTCACTTTTAGTAAGTAGTGAAGCCAGATGATTTTAACTTTTTTTTTTACGTCTCAAACATGCTCCTTGTGTGCTTTATTGACTGGGACAGGTTGCGGAACTTTGTCAGGCATTAAATTGCCTTTTTGCGAACCTTGTCCCTTTCATGTGTGACAAATGTACTGTTCCCTGTACTCTGTAATCGACTGATTGATTGAATAAACCTTGAAAAAAACCTTGAAAAGAAAGGTACAGGGATCGATACCTCGCACCTTCACCACAATGTGCTACGGTAGAGAAAAATGTGTTTACCCTATTTACGCTATTTAAAGGAAAAATTTCCCCGCATTTCCCCGAGGGGAAGAATGTGAAAGTGCGAATGCACGAGTTGAATTTGCGCGGTTCGGTAATGTTCGCGAAAGAGAGATCACACACACACACACAACTACAAAGAAAGAAAGATGCATTTATTCACAGACACCTATTTGTGTTGTCGTTGTACTTGATTGCTAGAGCGGATCTCAGCTTTGAAATTTCGTGTCAGTACTCCTTTAAGCGGGTGCATTAGCCCTTCTCACGCCCGATTCCTGGCCAATCCCCCACGTGGGTATGTGCCATGTCAGCGGCCAGGCAGCGCGCGCCCATCTCTCCCCGTTGCCAAGGAAGACGAGGAGATTCCTGGCCAATCCCCCACGTGGGTATGTGCCATGTCAGCGGCCAGGCAGCGCGCGCCCATCTCCCCCCGTTGCCAAGGAAGACGAGGAGCGCGCGCACCCGCAGCTGTTGCTATGTGGACGGACGGCGGTCGCCGGAATTCAGGGTCGCTTATAAAGTGCATTCGCACTTAAAAAGCCTGGGCTGCCACTGACATTCAGAATGGATAAGCAAAAACCAAAAACCCCGTCGTCTTCTTCCACCAGTCCTTTTTTCATTGTGCAGCAATCCCGGTTCGTCTTTTGTATTCGCATTTGCTCCGTCTAATTGGCGCGTAAATGTCGAAAACCGCACATCTCTTTTATAATTTCAATAACTCGGAAACGAACATTCCGAGTAGGTGGGCCAGCGACACCAGCAAGCTAACAAGCATGCAAATCAGCCCGCGGCCGACTGGGGGTTCGATCACCCCCGACGGGGCGCAGCACAGAACGCGAGCCACCGAGCTAGCTATAACATGGGCGAGGGTTAAATTACCCGCGGCTATAAGCCAGCATTCGTTCTCAAACGCACCTTAAAAGGGCCATGCTGACAAAACACAAGTTCGGTTCATTCGAAAGATTGCCTCGTTAGAGTCATGCTGACACCACTTTTAACGTAAACCTCGCTCAGATAAGCTACGTAATTAGAAATAAAGAAATGGGCATGCGACCCAGTAGCTTATTCCCCGCACTAGAACACATGACGTCATATGAATAGCCGTGTGATTGGCTGAGGCCGGCAAAAGCAAACGTAAGTTTGGCAAGGCTCATAAGCTTGCATAACGAGCAATTTTCGCGTTTTCGCTTAAGTGTAACGCATATTCATTTTATAGCAGTGAGAATGGTGGAGAAGGCAGTGGAAGCCAACGTTACTAGAATAAATTCTAGTAACGTTGGTGGAAGCTACGAAAGCACACGTAAACATAGAAGCACCAGCGCGCACTGCTGTTTTTACTGCGCGCACTATGCTTAGTGCGGCGCTTTGGAGTTGTCTCGCACGACACTGGCCGATTGGCGTAAGCAATGTTGTTTTACGTGACCCGATTTGTCGAACATGTATACCCCATGTTTTACGAAACGATTACTACCTACCGCAACAAAGACAAGTCAGGTGCAAGTACCGCCAAAAACAAAGCAAAGGCGAATAGCGCTGCGGGGCAGTACGGTGGCCTCATAAGACTGACCGTAAACAAGGTTCCGCAATAGCATCAACACAGCGCGCCTCCGCTGTAGCCCAGCCGTGCCGCACTCCGCTGCAGGATGAACAGCGCACTTGAAGTTCGCTTGAAGACCCGTTAATGTGGCGTCATGGCAGACGTCAGGAAACACACAACTCGGCGGGAGAATAAAAATATTAACTTAAATTGATTATTTCTCCGTGAATAAAGCAGCACTTGATGTTCTTAAAAGGGTTGGGAGCGCTATAAAACACCGAATCTTTCGAATAAAACAAACTCGTACTTTGTGTGCATGGCTTCTTCAATGGCAACAAAGGCCATACAGTGCAGTCTCGAGCACGCTTAAAGGAGACATGAAAGCAAAATGCAACTTTGTACTATCTGGAAGGCCTAGAATTTGGCAGCTCACTCAGCTCCATCCCAACCACAAAAGACCTTTCTAACTTTTTTAACTTTTTAACTAAAAGGCTTTTTTAAGAGCGTGAGTGATGCAAAAATGTACGGCCGTCTTCATGTGCACGTCAGACCACATAATAGCAACCAGAAAGGAAAGCAGCAAACGACGTGGGAACGAGGTGAGTGGAGCGTGTAATTGTTCGTGCCCGCTTGCACCGATTATATTATTGCCCTCTTCCCGGAGAATTTACCAATTAAAAAACTGCGGTTGATTCCTCTGTCATAGGAATCGGTGAATCACGAAAGTGAAATGTGCAGCGAAATCTGCAGCGGAGCATGATTTGCGGGTCGGCGGCTGTCTTGTGGGTGTGCTTGGCAAGCGACGTCCTGCTGGCGGGTTGCTTCGGCAAAGGTGTACTGGCGTCATTTTCGTGACGAATATGACGTCAGTGAAATATTGGTGTATCCCGGCATAAAACACTTTCGTGTTGAAATATAAAACCCGAAAAGGAACAACCCTATAAATATAACGTACTCTTTAGTTCTAAAGGTTGCTCCCCAGAATAAGACCCTGTGTGCAGGGGTACACCCTTTACCGACCACTTGCTTCGTTGTACTGGCGTCATTTCCGTGACGGATATGACGTCAGTTAAATGTTTGTGTATCCCGGAATAAAACACTTTCGCGTTAAAAAAACGCAATAAATATTGAGCAACATTCAAATCTCGCGCTATAGTGACGTAATACGGGCGCGCGGAGTGATGCGTGTTATAAACCGGTGCTAAAATATTGTTATCAGAGTGTTAACTCCGCGTTAGCATTGAAGTGATACGATGAAACGGGACCCTAGGCCCCACAACAATCTCCCAGTCATGTTTTTAAGTGCAATGCACTTCTTAAGCGACCCTGAACCTGCGTCCACCGGCGATGTCCGCGCACGTGGAGATGGGCGCGCGCAGCCTGGCCGCTGACATAGCACACACCCACGTGGGGGATTGGCCAGGAATCTCCTCGTCTTCCTTGGCAACGGGGGGAGATGGGCGCGCGCTGCCTGGCCGCTGACATGGCACATACCCACGTGGGGGATTGGCCAAGAATCGGGCGTGAGAAGGGCTAATGCACCTGCTTAAAGGAGTACTGACACGAAATTTCAAAGCTGAGATCCGCTCTAGCAATCAAGTACAACAACAACACAAATAGGTGTCTGTGAATAAATGCATCTTTCTTTCTTTGTAGTTGTGTGTGTGTGTGTGTGATCTCTCTTTCGCGAACATTACCGAACCGCGCAAATTCAACTCGTGCATTCGCACTTTAACATTCTTCCCCTGGGGGAAATGCGGGAAATTTTTTTAACAATCGGCGGCTACAGCCGCCGATTCTTGTTTGCGTGATTGGCGTTTGCGTGGATTTTGTTTTTGCTTGCGTGATTAGCGCCCGCCGACTTATAGGCAGCCGCCAATCACGCAAACAAGATTCTGTGACGCCATAGAAAAGTTGTCGGAAAGTGACTAGGGTGTCGTCACCGTTGAATATGTTTTCTTTATACCTCCATTACTTATTTGAAGTTGGCGATAACATTGGTAGCCTATTGTGGTTATCCGGACAAAACAGTCTTTTTAATTAATGAACCGATCTAGTATTTGTCTTCGTGGCCAGCTTAACAATGCCTGGATTAGTCCTCTGCCATTATAACGTGGGCGCGGAGCCGTGGGGGAGTCTGTGCAGCGCGTATTTGGCATGCAACTCCTAGTCCTGTTTTGAAGGGCGAGAAAGGAGACTTCGGCACGCGGCGTTACCAATGACGCTGCCGATACCAATCAATGATTCAGCCACGCGAGATTCAGTTCTCTTGTGGGTACAAGCCAGGCATTTGCCGTGCCCACCAGGCGCCATCTACTGCTTTGTTTTAAACACTCCTTCTATTCTTTTATGCCACTGCTTAAAAGACTTCTCTTCTGCCTCGGTAGCCTGAGGGTAGAATCCCGGGCTTTGGAACGAACGCCCGGGTCAGATCACCAGCTATGCCAATATTTTTTCCCCAAGACCCTCAGCCTCGACCTTAAAGGGGCGTTTGACAATGTTCACCGTGCCGCCATTTACCAAGGACTCACTGACATCAATGTCGGCCTCCGCACCTTCAATTATGTTCAAGCGTTTCTCACCGGTCCCACAGCGTGCATAACCTTTGGAGATCTTAGGTCTGACGTTATGCCACTGGGTACTAGGGGAACACAGCAAGGATCTATGCTATACCCCTTTTTATTTAACCTAGCCCTGCGAAACATACTCCAGCACTCCAGCATATCCCGCAGCTCCGGCACACAATGGATGGCAGGGGGCTCGGATGGCAGCATCCAGGAGGCGCTTCAGGAGGGCATGCTCGTAACTGAAACTCTGGTAACAGCTAAAGGACTTACCTGCTCGCCACAGAAATCGGCATTGCTTACCATACATCCTGGACTACGTCAAGCTTCGGGATCGCAACTTATCCAAGTTTATACAACCCGAGGGCATCCCATTCCCAGAGTGGCTACAATCCGTATACTTGGCGTGACCGTCCAGGCCACCGGGCGTAACACAACTACGATCGAGACCCTCTCACACTACTCCCAGCAGGTAGGGCGAATGCTTGCCCGGGTGGCCAACCCGCGCCAGGGAATGCCTGAGTCGACACTTCTCCGACTGGTAGGCACAACGCACATTTATAGTTGCTAAATTTGCGTACGCACTACCCTACCTCGAACTCTCAAAACTGGAGACGCAAAAAGTCGATGCCCTCCTCCGCAAAGCTTATAAGCAGGCCCTTGGACTCCCTCCCACCACTTCCACGGTGTTATTCTCAGCTCTTGGAGCTCACAATACGAATGCTGAAATTACAGAAGCAGTGCGTACAGTGCACATTCAACGTCTAGCGAATGGAGGTCGCACGCTGTCTCGCGTTTGGGTATCACCATACCGCTATGAACCCCTGTCGTCCGCCCCTTACCGACGACTGTTCAAGCAGCCATACACGTGACCCCGCTACCTCGCAACATGAACCCGGATCTACATCCAGAGAGAAGGCAAGCACGAGTTCGGCAGCTAACCAAAACACTCCGCAAACAGTCCAACGTATGGTACACTGACGCTACGCCTTATTCCCGACGACCCAGCTTCTGGGCGGTCGCCTGCAACTATCCAAAGACCTGCTTCACGGCCTGCACAGTTCCAACCCCGAACATAGCGGCTGCTGAGGAATGCGCCATTGCTCTGGCCATAGTACGGGTAACGGATTCCAGAAACCCAATAACCATCGTCACGGACAGTCAGGACGCCTATCGCACTATATCGAATGGCCTGGGAAGCCCTCGCACGCTAGCAGTTTCACGGACGATATGCGATATGCACTCACTTCCCCAAATCAACTTCATATGGGCTGGAGGGCTGGAGGGAAATGAGGCGGCACACGATTGGGCTTGTGAATGCACGAACCAGGACCCATTCGATCGATCCGTCTCTCCCAGCTTGCACTGGCACCCGTTGCTCACATACAGTGACATTCTTGACTACTACCATGAAACACGACAACACTATCCTAACCCCTCCCGCCACTTTACCCGACAACAAACTACCATACTCAGACTCATACAAACGAATACTTACCCTCACCCCAAACTGTTCAGCCGTATATACCCAGGGACTTATTCCGACCAATCTACAAGATGCAAGATTGATAAAGCCACACTCGCACACATAACCCGGGCTTGCCCGAAGGCACCACCGACTTTCATTAAGAGTCATCACGACTGGGGGGCAGCTCTGCACAGCAACGACCCGGAGATCAGACTGCAGCTGGCCCGCCTGGATCTGGACGCCCCGGCACCGGTGGCCCGCCCTCACGAGGGCACCGGGGTGTCGGGGTGTACGCGGGACAGGGGGGACTTGGCCGTTCTCACACGGGTCGCTGAGGTGAGGGAGCTTGGCAACATAGGCACCGACTGAGGCCCACCGCTGAGACTCCAACGCCTTGTCTGCTGGGCCTCCCGCAAGGGGTTCAACAGAGGTCTCTCTCTCTCTCTCTCTCTCTCTCTCTCTCTCTCTCTCTCTCTCTCTCTCTCTCTCTCTCTCTCTCTCTCTCTCTCTCTCTCTCTCTCTCTCTCTCTCTCTCTCTCTCTCTCTCTCTCTCTACAAGACCCATGATTTTTGTTTAGTGCAAATGTTCTCTTAATTCAATTCTGTGTATCCTCTTCATAAATGGAAGTGGTTTGGAATCTTTTAGGTGGTTTAGAGGTGAGGCACGCCATATCAACACGCTTAATTAACGTTTTGCATCACACCGGAAGTGTCGGGGTTGTACCAATCATGAAATGGAATATCACTTCAGGAACACAGCTAGTTTCGATACCGGTGGTTCTTTCGAGGCGAGAAAGAAATGCGTTCGGTAACAATTATTGATTCCTTGTGGAAGAACATGCTTTGCTAGGCTTGAGTGGAGATTTATCCAAGAATAAAATGCGTACGCAACGCACTGTCCGTCTCTGCAGTCGTTCTGAACAGCGCCGCGCCATGAGTAAAATGTGCCGTATTTTGACCACAATGAACAAACTCTTTCGGACTGAAGTTTTTAAAAGTATTTATATTATATTATATTATATTATATTATATTATATTATATTATATTATATTATATTATATTATATTATATTATATTATATTATATTATATTATATTATATTATATTATAAACACTAAAACTAGATACTTCCAATATTGAAAGTAATGTTCAAGAAACACACAACGTGGAATGCTGATCTTGACTTAGTATTACCAAAAATTTGTTGCACCGGTGTTCTCTCTAAACTGCGGTTTCGTCTAGCAAAAAGTGTAAATCTTGTAATATATCGGAACGTATTTTTATCTCATTTACAGTGTTGTCACTTGTTATGGGGCACCTAAACACAGGCAAATATCGTAAAACTTTCCTAAGTACAGAGAAGGCAGTCCTCATCATCATGAATGCAGCATAGGAGAGTCACACCACCTCTTTTTTGAAAATAAGAATTTATTACGAATGACCCATTTTTATTGCAGAAGAAATTGCTTTTCAAACGTTACGAAACTAATGAAAAAAAGAAATTACAACGAATTAAGCAACAATTCCAATCTGAAGCTGAAAATCTACCCACAATGTATTCACCGATTTTACCGCTTGGAAACACCGAAAAATCAAACAAATTACGGTAAAAAAAAAACGCTACGTTACCCACTACCATTTCATTTGAACAATGTGCCATCTATATAAGACCGCTAATGTACCATCTGTTTCATATATGTGACCTTTTTTTTGGTGTCATGTATGCAAGACTGCTAATCAACCGTCATGTTACATGTACGGGAACTTTATATGTTCAAGGTCTGTTCTTGTTGTTTCTGCTCTGTCTGGACCCCGTCAAGCCCATTCTCATGTTTTTTGTTCACGGTCCTTGGCACTTTGTCATGGAATAAATAAACTGATTTGATTTGATTTGATGTACAAACAATGCTTCGACGTGAGGCGAAGCCTAGTAACTACAAATTACTTCCTCACCCTGGACTTTTTAGAGCCTTTATCTTGCGGCAGGTATACATGAAGGCTTACGATCATATGGCGATGAGGAAAAGTCAGCCGATGAGCATGAAAGGTTCGCTTCACGAATGAAAACCCGGTGGGAACGATAATTGTGCCCCTCTATCGCACCCTCATCCGGCGCAAGGAGAGGCAGGATTATCGGGAACTCCTTCCATGTGGCTCTGATTTCAAAAGCAGAAAACCAAGTAACTTATTTAATTTCAAACATTTGGGCAAAAGATCTACACTAATGTACTCGTAGGTGCACAAAACGATTGACAATGAACTGGGCTAAAAAATAGGTGCATAATCCAGGAAGATAGGGGAAAAAAAAGGTTTCGTGCTCATCTTGGTCTGGAACAGCGCAAACAGAAAAATGCACAAGACAGCACCCATCATGTGCTTTTCTTCCCATGTCCTGCGTCTGTTTTCACTGTACTACATCATGACGAACACCTGCCAACTTGCCTAACTTTCTATGTTGTTATAATGTATTTAGTTCGCAATATAGAGTTGGATGTGTGCGTGTGTGCTTGATGGGACAGGTATTTTGCCCTTGATAACACCACACTCCTTTCTGGGCGTGTGCTGCGCGTCTTGCAAGAGGGCAGTCCGCGTTGATTCCTTCCCAGGTGGCCAAACCGCTACCACGCACTGGCTAGCCAGAGTTACCATTATTTCCTCGCCTGCACGAAACCCCCGCACAAATCAAGGAATAGTAATTGAAAGTTAGCAGTTACTCTCCGTTTGGCCGGTTGTCGTAAAAATTGAGGCGGACGGCTGGTAAGCTAAAGTGCACAAAGCCTCTCCCGTATACCTTATGCTCTTGGCATGCAGGTTGGGGGGGGGTTACTGTAAGAAGCAAGTTACCCGTTCATCATCAACACCGTCATAATTATCATCACCATCAGCCCATTTGCGGTTCATACTGGTTCGTATAGGACGTTATAGGAATTTCCCCCGGTCACCCCACCCCTCCACAACGTTCAGTTTCTTACGACGCTATTCAACCATACGTATTGAGAGCATTGTTTACCATAGTGCAAGTGGTTTTCAATATAATGACTGCTAGTGAACTCGGTACGGTACTAGCGCTTCGTTTTTATCAGGGCATAATCATCAACGCTAGCTCGTGCGCCTGTATTTCATCTTCTTTCCTGAACTTACTCGGCATCATGGTGTGTTCGCCATTCTGGCTGCCGGAGCTCAACAATAAACGTCGCTCCTGAACACCCCCTCGCAATATTTGTTAATACTGGCTGGTGTGTGGAGCTACAGTTTCGTGTACGATGTTCTAGAAATTCACCCAGGGTCGTTCAATTCCCTGCGTTATTCAGCTGTTCTCGGTTCCATCGAAGTGTGAAAATGTTTCGCTGGTCGCCTTCGGCACCGTGGGTGTCACGCAGACGTCCCTCGGCTGTGGCGGTGAGGGGCCGCAAAAGCCGGGCGGTGGCCGTGGCGAAATTTACAAGCGGCGGCGGCCGCACGAGTGGCCCGGAGATACCGGGCGGTGGGTCGGCGAGATAAGCGCATCCGGACACATGTTTCCGGGCGGCAAGCTCTTTGAAGCGGCCGATGAGCAATGCGTGGGCCCCACCGGCCGACCCCGACTTTGACCGTTACTTCGAAAAGCTTCGCCTATCCCGGCGGACAAGAACTCGTCGCGCCTTCAGAGCTGGAAGCCGTCAGTTGCGCTTTACGGCAAAGTATCTGCTAGACTTTCAGGCATTACAGGCATTCAGGCATTCAGGCATTCAGGCATTTCAGAAAGGCTAGACTTTCAGTCATTCAGGCATTACGGAACCAGGGGGTAGATGAGCATTATGTAAGAATACTAGAGGATATCTACAGTGGGTCTACAGCTACCATCATCCTCCATAGGGAGAGCAGTAAAATACCTATCAGGAAATAAAGGGTGTCAGACAAGGAGACACAATCTCTCCAATGTTATTCACAGCATGCTTACAAGAAGTATTCAGAACGTTGGATTGGGAACAGGTGGGAGTAAGGGTTAATGGAGAATACCTCAGTAACCTCAGATTTGCTGATGACGTTGCCTTGCTAAGTAACTCGGGGGACGAATTGCAAAGCATGCTTTCCGCACTGGGCGAACAGAGTAGAACCGTGGGCCTGAAAATTAATATGCAGAAAACTAAAGTAATGATCAATAACCTCGGGACAGCACAGCAGTTTGAGATAGGTGGCGAGGCAGTGGAAGTGGTAAGCGAATATATCTACTTAGGCCAAGTTGTGACCCCAGATCCCAACCATGAGGCAGAGATAATTAGAAGGATCAGAATGGGGTGGGGTGCATATGGCAGACATTCTCAGATAATGAATAGCAGCCTACCATTGTCGCTGAAGAAGAGAGTGTATGACAGCTGCATCTTACCGGTACTCACTTACGGGGCAGAAACTTGGAGGCTCACTAAGAGGGTTCAACTTAAATTGAGAACGACTCAGCGGGCAATGGAGCGGAAAATGATAGGTGTAACATTAAGGGACAAGAAGAGAGCGGAGTGGGTCAGGGAGCAAACTGGTGTTAAAGACATATTAGTAGAAATTAAGAAGAAGAAGTGGACGTGGGCAGGGCATGTAATGCGAAGGCAAGATAACCGCTGGTCATTAAGGGTAACAGAGTGGATCCCTAGAGAAGGCAAGCGTTGCAGGGGGCGGCAGAAAGTTAGATGGGCAGATGAGATCAAGAAGTTTGCGGGGATAAATTGGTCACAGTTGGCACAGGACCGAGGTAATTGGAGAAAAATGGGAGAGGCCTTTGCCCTGCAGTGGGCGTAGATAGGCTGGTGATGATGATGATGATGATGATCTGCTAGACTGCGTTATGTACAGGTAACAACTTCTCAACGACGTTGTAAATGATAGGTTATACGAGATGATACACAGGATTTGTTACTAGTATCCAGTATACCTGTGTACATAGGCAGAATCCCACAGGATTCCGTTATGCTGCGCGGCAGTTTAGGGAAGGCTGTGAAAGGTCTTTAAACAATGCCTAAGTTGGCCTATTTCATGAACAAGAAGATCAGTATGCTAAAGGTATTACTTGATGAAGAATTCTGCCAACGCAACCGTACCTGTCTAGTTTGCCGGCTGAACTTCTTGGAGAGAGTTCGAACGAAGTATGTGCGCATATACCTGGAAGTATTGAATAAATCGTTAAGTAAATAATGGGGGTTGCGGTGCGGTTAGAGACGTATATCTAAAAATACAAAATAATTTCACTTCAGCAACGTTATTAAAATCTAGCTAAAAATTTTATCGTGCATAACCCCTTGCTCCCGCGGCGCAAAAATGGTCCCTCTTGGTTATTTATTTACGCTTTGACGATGTTGGGTTGGCGTGGTGGCGACAGATAAGGTTGTCACGCGTGGTGCGTCAGTCTCTCTACAACGCCGTGCTCTAGTTTGTGCCTCGTAACGGGCAATGAAAAATCTTTCCAACCTGATCTTTCTTTCCAACCTTTCCAAAAATCTTTCCAACCTTTCCAACGTGCATGACACCGGCTGGATATTTCACACAACACCGTTTCATCGAACGACTCTTCATGTATCAAATTCTGTTATATCAAACGCCGCTCTAAAGCAGGCATATTCATCGACCATCGTCTCAAAGGATGCCTCAAAGCGACTCTGAATTGATGTCGTGGAATTTAATTTTGTGTCTTTTCTGCATTGCATAGTTAAATGCATTTATTTTATTTTACCACAGAAGTTACGGGTTCTAGTTAACAAGTTAGGTTTGGAAGAGAAAATACAGGTAAAAATTAAAGTGGGGTTTTTACGCTATGAAGCTACACTTAAGCGATTATGCGTGCCGTAAAGCACTTTAAACCCACTCGCAGACTACCTAGAATCTTTAACGTATGCCGCTATTTCGACACGTGGGAGTTTTAGTTTTTCGCCGCCATCAGAAAAACTGCCGGGAATCGAACGCGCGATCGGCGGCGCCTTGCCGCAGCCAGAGAATCACCGTGGCACTGGTTTCTAGCTGTAATATGACACGTAAAGACAGATGCGAATGGACCTCTGGAGGTGAAGGGGGCAAAATGGGCCGGGGGAAGGGGCGGGCTTTGGATATTGCCCAAGAGTGCAGGAGGGATGAAGATTCGTAGTGCTGCAGCAGAACGTACAATCGGGCTAGTTGGTATTGGTCAAAGCACTCAACGAAAAACGTACAACAGGAGAAAGTTATTAACGTAATTAACCTTGGAAGGTTTAAGATTCAGTGCCGTGTCGTCTTTCTTTCTTCGTCCCTGTTTTGTGAGCGCTTTGCTATCAAGATTAGTAATGCTGGTTTCAGAGGTAGGGAGGGGAGATGTCCTTCCCCGCTCCTCTCTCTTTGCATTTGTCAGAGCTCTGGTGGATGAATTTCAATATATTTCATACGCAATATCGACCTTTTAAAGCCAAGCTTTACTACTTTCGTCCAACGGTTTCGCGGAGGATGAACAAGTTAACCTTTTTTATCGGAGACACACTTCTGGCTACCCACCCCTTCAAGCGCATCGCGTGATTTTCCGGGCACGCTTTCGGCGTGCTCACAAGGCCTCGTTTTCAGTCGTTCTGCTCATATGAGCAGCGGCCACCGCCGCGGTAGCGGCCGATCAGCTGATCGGCAGACGACCACCCCTGCAGCCTCCCATGCATGCGCCGCTTGGTCGTCGTGACTCGCCTAGCGCCCGGCGAAGAGGAACGGCGCGTTCGCCGTGAATGAACGCCGCGTTAACCCCGGCGAACGCCGCCGGGCCTCCTCCTATGCGCGTTGAACGGGACCGAATGGCTTTGAGCCGCGGTCGGCAATACAGCTAGATCAAAGGTTAACCAAGCAAAACCAAGACTCAACCAGACTAAGCCAAGCTTTTGATTTGCAATCCAAGGTTAGCTGAGCTAAGCCGCAGCCATTTTTGTTTGCCCATGCGCAGTTTGTGCACGTTAGGCGTGATCACAATAGATTAAATTAAGTATCCCGCGGTAAAGAATGGGTAAAGAGTCAAGGGACAGGAGACTTGCCACAAACTTCGGAAGGTTACTGCCCGAAGAATTCGTCCCAGGGTTCCTTACTGCCCAAGAAAACCCGTTCAGTACATTCAAAACTCATAACTGTTGTAAGAACGAGGAGGCCAAAAAGTGATCATCATGGTTCGTAGATTTCGCTTCGAATGAAAACAGGAAATCCAAAAAAAGAGAGAAAAAGATTTTCTACGAAAGTCAAAATCACCCGCGGCTTCAGTGAAATTGGGACACACCTTCTGTGATCGTGAGATAATGTCATCTGGTGCCAAAAAAAGAAAACGTCTTAGACCCATACCCGCATGTCATCACATGGCACACAGGGAATCGGTTCAAATATACGTAAGCTGTTGACAATATATGACGGCCGGGTTGTGTGCGCACTTCTTTGTCCGCAGGCTCAGTCTGGAGGCTTATTTCATGCACCTGATGAATTCTTAAATGAGTGGTTCATTGGCAATTTTTTTTTAAATTTTACTACGCAACTTAAATATTTAGCACCTTATTTTTTATTGTTCTGAAATGGAGAAAGCTGCGCGGCCGCCTGGAAAACTGCCGCAACGAGGCCAAATTGGTATTCTGTGGGGTTTAGTGCCCGTGTAACTGTAACAGAGGTATTATCATTGACCTTGTCAGCCGTTTACCGCTCCTTGTTGAGAGTTCGCAGTGAAGGTCACTCGGTCGTTAAAAGCAGCACGATAATCGTCATTGTCATCTCGTCTTCGCTGACCAGGGATGGGCGAGATAGATGATTGTTGCCGTTGACGGCTCTTCATCGTTGTGTGAACCGCCGCCAGGCGAAACGCAAAACTATCATTGTCACTGCATGCTGCCATCGCCTTCATCGGCGTGGGGAATCGGCAAAGAAGCTAGGTTTAAACCGTCATGATTGTTCTTGGGACCGTTTTTAATGCCGACTCTTCACCGTCATCTTCTGTTTCGCGCGGACTCGCAGCCCAGTGCATTAAGACGTCAAAGCTTCCATTCCTTGACCAATCCCCCAAATTGATATGTGCCGCGAAATAAGTAAACATGCCACAAATGCAAATTACGAGCAGACTTATTCCACACAGTCTGGAACTGCCCTATAATTTGGCAACAGAACACCTACCAAACCTCTAGAGAGTCCTGGGATTTAGCACAGTCCAGCTCAGACCTTTCGACACAGCGTGAGCTGCTAGAGAGAGCCAAGCTGGGAGCCTTTGCTACTGGAGTCCTGGAAATAGGACTTCACCCATAACTCTTTCCACATTCCCGTCTTCCTATTTTCAAATAAATTTATACTCTCTCTCTCTCTCTCTCTCTCTCTCTCTCTCTCTCTCTCTCTCTCTCTCTCTCTCTCTCTCTCTCTCTCTCTCTCTCTCTCTCTCTCTCTCTCTCTCTCTCTCTCTCTCCACACCACCAACCACAACCCCAACAACCCAGAGAGGGTGCTGCTCCACTTGTCGACATTAGACAGTCACTTTCTACGCAAGTAAAAATCACCCCCGGCGGCAGTGAAATTGGGACACACCTTCTGCGATCGTGAGGTCACTTTTTGTTTAGGCACAAAATACATGGACTACGTGGGCTAGTGGCATATTAAATGTCACCCTGGGAACCTTATGCGACTGCGTTGCAACAACATAGTCGAACAAATCGTGAGAGGAGGACGATCGGACGGCGCCTTTGAACCCGATTTTGCTCGTGAGAAAAATTCGTAGTATTTGGGTGGAAAGTTCGAAACGTATGTTTCGCAATCTAAATGCTGACTTGACAAACCGATTCGACGACGTTTACAACTCTCTTTCGTGTCTCTTCAAAATCCAGTTGTATACGACGAACAAGCAAATGCCAGTCAATGTTTACTCCACAGCCTTAAGAGGCGTAAAGGTAATACTTCCGTCCTCTGTTATTGAAGCGCAGTTTGTCAACGTTAGCCAGAGAGCAGTAGCTTTGTTTTTTGACCGTGAACGCAGTGAGCAGAGAGCGAGCAGCTCTCAACGTGGCCCCGTGAATGGGTCCTTGACCGTTGCTGCTTCGTGCTTTCTCCCGAGCCCCCCCGGCTCGGTCCACGTCGCATCCGTTAGCAGCGTCTTTGGAACTCTTCACCGGCCCGCCCGTGACAGCTGCGCATTCTGTTATCTTTAGCAACGAATGACTGGACAACAACCGCGTGAGGCGCGCAAGTTGAGAAAATAAGAAAAGCATAGGGAAGAACGGGGGTCAGAGCATTGGCCAAGAAGAGGCGAGAAAGCCCTTCGGCTCCGAGAAGCGCGACTTGTGTCGCCCGCCGATCCCATTGGCACGTCCGTGTATGCGCTCTCTGCCGTCTTTGTCCCATTGTTGGCGCTGCTCCCGCGGTGTCCTGCGCGGCGCCCCCCTCTTTTCTCGCTTTCCAGAAGGGAAGGCCCGTGAAAAGACATCTTTAACAGATACCTCCCTTCTTCGGGGACCCGCCGTGCTCCTCCGGCGGCGCTTCCTCTTCGTCGCGGTTACGCCGCGCAACGGGCGATTGAGCCCGCACGAATTTTCTCGAAACTTTTTTTCCCTCCTTCTTCTCCCGTCTGTGCCTGTCGAGCGGAGTGCCTCTGGACGCAGTCGGTGGTGGGCCGCGATAGCTGTTCGCTCGACGGCGAGCGGGGTGCCAGTTTGACGCGCGTCGCTTCAGTTACAGTCAGCGCAGTGGAAGCTACGGCCACTCCGTTCGGCGAGCATTCCATCGCTCCAAATCGTAAAGTTGGTTACGAAGGGGTCCCGCGACGCGGATCCGCCCGTTAGGCCACCGCTGCGTGCAGCTCTGGCGGTGTGGAGAGCTCGGACGAGACGGGACACGCGAGGAACAGTGTGCAAATGAAGCGACGTTTACGAGGATGCACGTGCGCGGGCTCTTATTTACGGCGGCGCACCTGCTGTTGTTGCCGCCGCTGTTCCGTGCCCTAGCGGCGGCGGCGGCGGCCGCCACGTCTTCTGGGCCGGCCCGTGGCACCAACCGGTTGGATGCGGAGGCGCAGTCGCGCGCGATGCGCCGCTTTGTCTTGAAGCGCGTCGTCCGGCACGGGGGCGAGCCTAGCCGTAGCGGCGGGGCGGTGACAAAGACGCGCTCGTCAATTACTGGGGCAGGTGAGGGGACAAAGCGGCCGCCATCTGTCCGGCGGTGGCGGCTCGATTGTCGCCGCCGGCCGGGACGTCTCATTCGGCGGCGGGGCGCTGATGAAGCGATCAGCGGCGACGCTCCCCGCTCGGCTTTTGCCGGATTATGGCGCGGGGCTCCGCTGAAATGGATCTTCAATTGGATTCCGGCGCAGTCCGCTCAAAGGGCGCCAACCTTCGCGGCTCGCAACAATGGGCGCCCCCGGCGGGATGCGCCTCCGCGGCCGCTCAAAAGGACGCGCCCCTCACGCAGTTCCCACGCCGAGCCTCCCTCAATGGGGTCGGCAGAGGAGGCGAAAAAAGTGCCGGCCCCGGAATGTAACCCCCGAAGGGCTCAGCTCCGCAGTGGCGGGACGGGAAGGGAAGCGACGCCAAAGTGACAACTCCATTCGGGCGCCCATATATATGGGAAGAAGACGCTCATCGCGCACTAACGCCTCTCTCCGGGCTACGGGTTGACCGGAGCGGCCTTTGTGTGCGCGGACTCCCCGAAGCGCTTCTGTGTCCGCGCTCTCTCCATCGTGTCCGTCTTCATTTAAGTACGCCGCTTGTACAACGGAACCGACGCGTCCGTGCACCCATCGCCTTGGAAGAAAGCGATCGGCCCCGTGAGCCGCACGAGCACTCTGCGAGTTGAACAAGACCGTCTCCCGTCACGCAGTGGGAGCCGGAAAGGAAGCCCGCCCCAGGCAGCGTCAAGTCAGGGGGAAACGAAGGCGATGGATGGGGGAAAGCCGAGACGAGGTTGCCCTATTTACTGGTCTCGTAGATGACTGCTGATAAAGAAGCACGGCTAATATTGCGGTTGACCAACCACAACAACGCTTTTACTACCGCTGTGGATACGAGTCTTTTCAAAGATCACAGAGTCTAAATTCGAGGTCCTTTGTTTCCGACAAAAACTTGATATCGCCCGATATCGCACACCGTCCTACGGGAAACGTTTATAACACACAGGTTGCACTCGATTTCTCCCCCTAAAAGTCGGGATATTTACGAAAATGTGCGGAGCCACAAGATAGGCTTCAGTCCGAAGGGAAAAGGAGCTGGCGATGTAGAGCTCAGCGACCGTTCTTAACAGTAAACATCTCACCGTGGGTGGGGAACCGTATTCTCAGCAGAGAATTCGTCTAAGTTCGGTGACCGCCTAAAAAGAACTTGCTTGAAAGTGGGTTCCGCCTGAGAATGTTTGCGTATAACTATAAACACATCAGACACCAAAGTGAATGTCTAGACGCCTTCGCAGGAGCTACGCAAATGTGCCCCTATCCATAATTTTAAATTCAAGAATGTCGGTCTTGGCACGATGAAATGGGCAAGTCCAAAACAAGAAGATTGGGCGAGTTCGATAACCTCAATTTCGTGCTCTAAGCAGTTAACTCCCGTACGCAACCTGCGTCGAACTTTTTCGGTTGTAAAGATGTTTTAATAGCGAAAATAAGTCATGAACATATAAAAGAAATTATTACAGAACAGGTTTTTCTGCCCTTTTTTTGCAAACTCGTCATAAGCGAAGAACTTTGATTTTAATAAAGCCGATAGCACTACCGAATAGAAAAATTGACCGTATTACGGTCTGTCGATCTTTCGGAAATATTTATTCGCGCCACTGTTTAAGTAAAATGCATAAATTTGTCGGTAATCGGCTACAAATGTGCCTGCCCGTTGCAACGGTGGAGCTTCTACAATTGCGGTCGACATTCCACTTAATGCATACATTTCTTGACCCTAATGTTCGCCGGTGTCCAAAGTTGGTTAAGCGCTCGAGATGGCACAAATGCTGCGTATTGCTTTCAGTTGACTCAGGCTACAGGGGGAAGGGTAGAAAATACCAGTCGAACGGAGATATATGGGGGTGATCATGGTTGACAATCAGTGCAGTTATCGCGCTAAAAACAGCTTACAAAAACAGATAGCGGAGGAAAAGTTGGATAACGAACTATCGTCTGTGCGTGCAAAATTTAAATGTGACACTTGGATTGAAGGACACGAGCGGAGCTAAGCATTTTAGTTATTCCATAATCCTTAAAACGAAAAGGCATTACCGCAGTAATCAGTTGCGAGAATCGGTGGGATAAACCAGAGAAATGAGCAGAAATGGAACGTGCACTAAGAGAGTTACTAACAATTGTTTATTTGCACAAAACACATCTGGTGCTTTAAACGAACAAAGAGCAGGAAAAAACGCACCAAATAAAAATCCGAAAACAGAATTATGGTTCGCTATACACATGTCAACTTAGAGGATTTTTACCGTTAACCAAAGAAATCATAACCAGCGTGGTTATCTCTATATCTCAGCGATAGTCCTTCTTCCACCCCACGTTTGTTTCACGGAAGTGTAAGCCTGAATTATATTAGGTAACTTACGTGTCCAAATATTTAAAATATACTTTGGTAAACTAGTATATATATACATATCAAAACGAAATCATTAGAGTAAAAGGGTAAATAAAGGCAGATAAAAAATAACGACTATAACTTCACCGGCAGCCGTACAGACGACATTTAATGAGGGCTCGGCGATATTGCCACACTTTTCGCTATAGTGGTACTATTTTTGCCACTACATTTTACAATGTTTTATACGCCCAACTTCTCCTCTCCCCGTTATACTCCCCCTTCCTTTGCCCTCGTACCCCCTCACCGCTTTCTTATTCATATCTTTTCGAACCCCTTTCCTCATACCATCCTCATCCACTTGCCCCCTATTATATTCTATCCTCCTCTCCGTACCGCTACATTATTATCCGCTCCCGTCTCCATCCTCCCATTCCCCTCACCTATCTTACAGTTCTTCACTTCTCCTGATACTTCTCCTCTCGACGTTGCTTCTCCCCTGTTATATTCCTCCTCCATCTTCCTCTCCCTCCTTTCTCCCCATCTCTCCATACATTACTTTTGTTCTTCCGATCCCCCCGCCACACTTCTCTTTCCAACATCCTCTCTTTCCCTCCCTTTTGTCCCACTGTCCTTCCTCCCCTTCCTCCACCCCTTCCCTCTCCCTACCTAACGTGTTTATTCCTTGTATGTTGGCGCTAGTACCTATGTTGACTCTTTCTCGCGCACTTCTTTTACAGCCTAATTTGTATGGTACGGGATTGCTGCATTCGTCTTGTATGTACCAGTTGGCTATTTCAGTGCACATGCATACACATATACAGTCGCGCATTTGCACGGTAGCTAGACGAGACATTCGTACGCTGCGTATACGTCCCAACGTCACTTTCACGAACGGCTAACTCTTCAAGATGCACCGAGCGTACTCCCCTCTCCGTCAGACTTGCAATTTTCGGGAGGACGTCGAACACGTGCTTTGAGTGTGTGCTCGTATACCACTACACCACGGCTGTCCACAAAGTCGGTATTACGTCTGCGTGCCGATGCATGGCTCAAACTCAGGGACGTACGCTTTGGGACATGCATGGCCCGCTACCGCAAGGGCTAGAGGACTTTGGTCCCTTTTGTCCGTGACTGCGGTTTGGACCACGTTCTGCGAATGTTGAACGTACTTACACTTCCGCGTGCGTATGCGTTTGGGGGGGGGGGGGGGGGTACCTTTTTGTAGCTAAGCTACACTGGCCGTGGTTGAGCAGTTTCGCGTGGACCCTGAAAGGCCGTGCTGCGCAAGCGAGAGTACCATTGGATTAGATTGGATTGGATCGGATTGGAAATCCAATCCAGTTGGATTACGGGTGTGTAGAGAATAGGGTCTGCGCATTCCAGAGGAGGGACGTCATAGCCGCGGCAGACGCACTGGCGCCGGCGCGTGCCCAGCTTTGCGCCTCCGTTGCGCAGTAGCCAAGTCTGACGCTGCGCCAGAGCCGATTGATAGCCGTTTCGCGTGGCTCAGTGAAGAGCCGTGCTGCGCATGCGCGAGGAGCAGTGCCTGGACTGAACTGGACTGGACCGGACTGAACCGGACTGAATTTGATTGGATTGGATTGGATTGGATTGGACTGCTGAACCTTAGCTCACGCTACGTATATCCTGGCATAGCCGAGCTAAGCCACTGCTGATTTTTTTTTTTCATGGTCCTCGTAAGTAGTATTCTCGCTGCTAGGCTGACCTCTGTGCTTCAATAACGTTTTCCCATTTAATAATGGCTCCCAGTCTGGAAGTTCATAAGATGAAGCAAATTTGTGACTAAGACACTGACCAAATTAAATGTAAAAATGCGTTTGGTAAATGTAAAAATGACCTGTGATTTATCTTTTACTTTATACCTGACCAAACGGTACGCCGTTTAACTATGGACCTCAGTTGGAATCTTGGGGCCGTAGATTAAAATCAATGCAGAAATCATTGAAGACAAACGTACGCTAAAGGTCTTTCATTAATATAAATCATCTGTAATTTCGGCCACAATTTTTGCGTATTATTTTGAACGCTCTGATGTATTTTTTACAGGTATAACGCAAGCCTTTTCTCCTTCATAACACTTGGCTCAGTTATTTCTAACATCCTTCCTCCTGCTTTGTGGTTTTTGTTGTGTAGTAAAGATGTATCCGCCCGAACTGCAATACATACCACGCGCTGAGCACAAACGAGGTGTGGGCATTTGCGAATGTTTTGTGTTACACGTGCTTGGATGTACGTATTCAACAGAGACGGTTCTTACAAAGCTCCTTAAAAAATTAATTGCAGATGCATTATTTAAATGTGTGTGAGCATGTCGCCTCTCCCCCTCGTCAACTTTAGGCTCTGTGCGATACGCGGGACTTGCTCCGGCTTCAGAAGTCAGCAACGCAGTTTTTCTCGCACGCCCCTTGTACACCGTGCCAACCATGCTTAGCGCTTTTAGCGTCTCAGTAGTCACGTTTGTTCGGTTCAGCAGAGGCACTGGCTGCCTGTCGCTCCTTTGTGTCTGCCCAAGTATCGGAATTTCGTCGCCGTCATACCCGTTCCTTCCGCTTTCGCCACCCACATTGGCTGTACACACTCGGTTCTACAACGCGTGCACGCGGTGGCAGGAGCAAGAAGACCTGTCGAGACAGGGTCAGCTGGCGAGCCGCCCTTCGATTTGTCGTCTCCATGGCAACGTTGCCGGCATTGCGAGGGCTCTCGCCTCTCCCGAAATCAGCTGTCTCCACGCGTGCAATGCAGTGTGTCATTATGTGCTTTAGTATCACTAGTTTAGTACCAGAACGACGCAAAAGTGAACAGAACGACACTAAATTTCTGCCGATATGAGCCGTCTATTTCTTAAGCAATAAAGTAAAGTTCCATCAAAAAATCAGCGACTTAGCACTCTGTGAAGAAGGATGACCAGCGAAGCTGCGCGCAGTTCAAGAAGTGCACAAAACAAAGCACGTTTGTTTGTAATTTGCGGTTAAGCATACATGTAGTTTGAAGTTTGAAGTTTATTCATCATCAAATCAGATATACATCCCTTACATGAGACATACACCACAATGGGAAGGGGTGGTGAAAAGGCAACTTAATGCCTGACAATGCGCCGATCCCCGCTCAGACCCCAATAATGCACAACACTGAGTAGGTTTGTGCAAAGAATAAATACATAAATTCAATACAGTGAAAATACAATAAGTATAGATATATAGCGAAGAAAATAAAAGAAAAGAAATAATTAAACACCTATAAATGCACACTTTACGCACAAAAAGCCCTTTAAAAGGCCCTTCAAAAACAAAAACCGTAGTTGTGAGCAGTAGCGAATAAGTGAAAATTTGCGAACAAGGGAACAGAATTTTGCCTGGTTTGAAAGAATTTAAGGCGCAATGCGTTTCTGAAAAGGTACACGAGTTGCGCAAATGCGCAAGAAAGACACAAAAAAGGCGAGATGGGAAAAAAAAAGATATATCATGTTGAGCTGTTGGTCATGGTTATTCAATAAACCGCGAAACAAAATCATTTGCATTATTATTCTGTTTATTTCCTCTACAAAGTAATACATTTCCTACCTTTTTGATAGCTATGTTTTGCTGCATGTTCCCATGAGTCACTGTCTATACCGAGGCTCCCTTCCTAAATCAGTTTGAATCATTACTTGCGCTCCATTCTGTGTGGTGTGTGCATCTCATCCTCACATTTCTGTACCTGACATAACATGACAGATAAATTCAACATAGACTGTTCATCAAAGCTGCAAACATTTGTTATTGGGTTAGGTACGTGGATTGCTCACCTGTTTTCACTGGAACTGCACTCATGTAGAGGTAAGTGTACTAGAGCATATTCCCACAAAGTCCTGTGTCAATAGCACCGTTTTCAATGCCATTAAGAAGCAGCCGCATCTTCAAATTAGCTTACTATATGTACCTTTGTCTGCAATAAGATCATTCTCACCATTGAAGATAAGAAGCCCTCATATTGTCGCGAAGCCAAAGACGACGCACTTACGTTGAAAAAAAAAACAAGTTTATTGGAGCGAACTTGTGCTCCACTAACACCTCAAAGAATACACAGGCGGCGAAGCAGCAGTCAACAAAGTGACGTGCGCAGGCGAGTGTCGGGTAATCGAATGCCGCGGCGTCTGCTCTGCGGGCTATTGTCCTTCGACGCGAGTATTCCTCGAACCGTCGAATTACACCCAGAACACTGCAGATCAAAGAAGTATATTCTAAACTGGTGACGTTAGTTTGAAACCCTCTCCCTATGAAAGGAGATAGTACGTGCGGCATAAAAAATAAGGAATGGAACACGCACTTCCCTTCGCCCACAGATAAAACGCAG